>NC_056727.1:501595992-501895992 GCF_019279795.1 Protopterus annectens
ACTGGATGCACCCTTAAACCATGCACACAGCCTTCCACAAAGCAGAAGAGGTCCTTAAAAGAATGGAGGAAAAAGCTAAATCTATGCAAACTGTTAAAGATTTCTTACAAGTACAGCCACCTAGATTCAGTAGGTATTGGCCTTCAACGAACTGGTCCTTTCCAAGTCCCTTCCATGCCTTCTCAGTCCAAACCCAGGAGCAGCAGACCACCAAGACTTAAGTCTCAGACTATGCACAAATCTAAGCAGTGGTGGGCTCCCTCACCCAAAGCAGGGAGTAGTAAGCCACCCCCTATGGAAAAATTGCACAATGAATTATCCTTAACTCTTTCAAGCCTTGCTTCAAATACTTGCACCTTTAGGAAAAAAGCTCGCCCTACATGCAAGAAACTGAGAATTCATTACCCAAGACAAATGGGTTTTAAACATAGTTTTCCTAGGATACAGATTCCACTTCCACTCTTTCCCTCCCCCATACCAGTGGGCGGAGGCCCAAAAACAGGTGCTGTCTCTCCTCAGCATCAAGGCTATTCATGCTGTCCCAGCAGAAAAAAGGGGACAAGGTTTCTATTCAAGACTGTTCCTGGTTCCCAGAAAAGAAAACTCCTGGCATCCTATCCTGGACCTTTCTATCCTCAACACCTTTCTGGTGGTTCCAAAATTCAAAATGCTAACTCTTCAGCAGCTTCTTCCCATGCTAGCCAAGGATGCCTGGCTGGCAACCCTAGATTTAAAAGAAGCTTATCTGCACATCCCAATCAAGGGAATCTTGCAGGAAATACCTACGTTTCAGGGCAGGCTCCATGCACTACCAGTTCTCTGTACTTCCCTTTGGCTTATCTACTGCTCCCAGGGTATTGACAAAATGCCTACCTCTAGCCATTGCATTTTGCAGGTAGAGAATCAGATTTACCCATATTTGGACGGTTGCCTGAGTCAGGACTTGTGATTACAGCACCTGGCATTTGTAAAGAGACTTCTAACTTCACTGGGATGCACCATCAACGATTAGAAATCACACTTATTACCCTGCCAACAGATTGTATTCCTAGGAGCAAGCTTGAACACAACTTCACAGATGTCATTCCTCACTACAGAGAAACAAGTTTATTTGACAACCTACTTCAATCTACTGGCCACAAAAACCCAGCTATCTGCAAGGAAAATCCTGCAAGCCCTGGGGTTCATGGCCTCTTGCATTCTGATAATTCCATATGCAAGACCACATATGAGGAAACTTCAGTGGTATCTAAAAAGTCTATGGTGTCAACATTCTCAGGACCTGGATACAATGATTCCTATCATTCCTTGCCTAAGGGCAGAGTTCCTTTGGTGGGCAGAGGCCTGCTGCCACAACAAGGGACTCACTGTCACTCTATCCCCTGCCGCCCAAACCCTAACAGACGCATCAGACTATGCATGGGGGCTCACATGGCAGGGCAGTGCATTCAGGGCAAATGTAACCCAATACAGATGCACCTGCATATCAATCCTAAAGAAATGTTAGCTGTACAGAATGTTCTGACAGCCTTCAAAGACCTTATTCTACCAGGACAACTATTGGCAACGAGAGACAACACCACAGTTATGTAGTACATAAACAAGCAGGGGGAACCCATTCCTTCCCACTCTGCAGACTAGCCATGGCTCTGTGGAACACAGCCCTTGAGCAACCAAGTGAACCTGCAAGCTCAATTCCTGCCGGGCCAACTAAATTCACTGGCAGACAACTTAAGCAGAAATCTCATGGAGCCACACGAATGGAAACTGGAACCCAAAATATTCAAGCTCTTGAGGAACAGATGGACACCAGAGGTAGACCGGTTTGCTTCCACTCAGAACTACCAGTTGAACAAATACTACACCAGAACTCTCCAGTCATGCTTGGAAAGTGGATGCCCTGTCCTTTACCTGGGAAGGCCTCTCAGTTTATGCCTTTCCCCCCTGTGCCTCTCCTCTCGAAGGTCCTTCTAAAGATCAAACAGGACAAGCCAAGGACCATGCTGATGCCACTGTACTGGCCATGCCAGCACCGTTACCCCGTTTTGCACAGTCTGACCGTGCTACAACCCTGGCACCTGCCTCAGACCCCTTCCCTGCTGTCCCAGCAGACGGGCCAGATTCTGCACCCTCAGCTTCAAACCCTGAACCTTGCAGGCTGGCTAATTCCCTGCGTTCACCTCTAGCAACCCTCCGTAAGCAGGTGCTGGATGTCATTCTTGAGGCAAGGAGGTCTAGTACTAGAAAATCCTATTCAGAAAAGTGGAAAAGATACTGTTCCTGGAGCCAGTCTCAGGAGATGGGCACAACGGTGCCCAGCTTAACTCATATTCTAGATTATTTAAGAGAAATGCTCCACAAGGGCCTATCTTTCTCTTCAGTTAAGATTCATGCCTCAGCCATATCAGCTGTTTATAATACTGAGCTACCCCTCTTCTTTCATTCACTGCTAAAGCAATTCCTTAGAGGGGCCAAAAATGTAAGACCCCCCCCCCAGGAGAGCCCCCACTCCAGCCTGGGACCTTAACTTTTTGTTGGAAAAACTTACTTTTCCCCCCTTTGAACCAAATTCCTTTCTTGGAAAACAGGTTTACGTCTAGCAGTCACTTCTGCAAGAAAAATGTCTGAACTGCAGTTCCTTATAGCAGTGGAACCTTTCACTATCTTCCATGCAGACAGGGTTTCCCTCAGGACTAATCCATTATTTATGCCCAAGGTGGTGTCTAGTGTGGCTCTGAACTAGTCCATTTATTTGCCTCCTTTTTTCCCTAATCCCCAGAATAAAGGAAAAAGGATACTGCATTCCCTGGACATGCACAGACAGCTTAGATTCTATTTTGACAGGACTAAGCCTCTCAGAAAATCTGACCAGCTGCTAGTCAGTTTTTCTGCAGGTGCAGAGGGTAAGGCCATTTCAAAGCAAACCATTTCCAAATGGATAGCACATTGCATCCATTTCTGCTACAAGCACCATGGAAAACCTACCCCACAGGGGATAAGAACACATTCCACCAGGGCTGCATCTACCTCTACTGCATTTCTCAGTGGAGTTCCTACCAGGGACATCTTGGAAGCATTACCACTTTTTCTAAATCCAGAGCTGGATTTGCCACAGCAGTCTTACAGGGCCTGATTGCTAGCCCTAATGCTCTTTAACTACCTCCATCATTCCTTAGCTTTGGGAATCAACCCAAATGTGATGACTGCAGCAGTGAAACATGAAGAACATAGTATAGTTACCATAAATGTAGATGTTCAAGTGTATTCACTGTTGCAGTCCTTGTTACCCTCCCTCCAGCCCCTTGATTATCTTTGCTTTCTCCTATCCTTTTGGTTTGGCATATCTTACACAAAGTGTATTTACTTTTTGCTGGAGATGTTCCATACCATGCAATTGCTTCCTATTGTGGGGCACCTGACATCTGGGGCAAGAAAAACTGGTGTAATGGCGTTGGCTGCATGTTTTATACCCCTGACGACCTGACGTCATGGAAGAAGCGAAAGTTTCCGAGACAGAAATCCCAAGACTCTGGTATTCAGGCCGGCTTAGGGCTACCTGCAGGCAGATAACCCAAATGTGATGACTGCAACAGTGAATACACTCAACATCTACATTTATGGTAAGTGTACACAACTGTACTTTCCTCTATAGCATCTTTTTTCTGAGGACGTGCTTCAGGTTCTTCAGAAGGCCAGAAACCCCATGTCTAGGAAATTCTACTTATCCAAATGGAAGAGGTTTTCTGTTTGGTCTTTTTCTCGTAACCTGAACCCACTTACTGTGGCTGTTCCCTTGGTTCTCTTACTTGTGTGAAGTGCTCAGTGTTGGGCTGACATATTCTTCTATTAAAGTCCACTGCTTAGCTATTTCTGCTTGTCTGCCTTTAGCTCCTCCTTTGGCCTCTATGTTCGAGACCAAACAGTTAAAGGCATCCTGCATTTTAGCCCACTCAGGAAGCCTGTTCCTCCTCCCTGGGATCTTTATTTTGTTTTTGAGAAATTGACATAGGCTCCTTTTGAACCTGCAGCTTCAGTTTCCTTACAGCATTGTTCTTGGAAGACTGTTAGCCCTTAATTCTGCCTGGCGGGTGTCTGAGCTTCAAGCCCTTATGGTTGTTCCTCTGTTTTTTGTTTTTCATAAGGACAGTGTCTGTTCGTACCACTCCTCTCTTTATGCCTGTTGTGGTGAATGAGTTGTCTCTTAATCAGTCTGTTCATTTGCCCACTTTTTTCCCTTCTCCGCAATCTGCTAGTGAGAAGGTGTTGTACACTTTGGATGTGCATAGACAACTCAGATTTTATTTGGGCAAAACTAAAGCTTTTCGAAAATCTGATCAGCTTTTTGTTTCTTTTCATCCTTGATCGTTAGGTTTGGGGAGCTTCCATGCAAACTATTCCCTCTTGGATTTCTAAAGCAATTTCTTTTTGTTAATTTTCATGGTAGAAGCCTTCCTTCTATGGTCAAGGTTCACTTTACTAAAGCTGTGGCGGCTTCTGGTGCTTTCAAGGATTTGGATACTAATTCTATCCTTGAGGCAGCTCCTAGAAGGCTCTGCTTGGCCCTTCCTTCTCCCTGAGCTTTTGCACTCTCCCTCATACTGCAACACTGAAATGGAAGGACATATTACAGTTGTGTAAAATCTTACCATAACAGTAGATGTCCTTCTCTTCACTGTTGCAGTATTCACTCCCTCCTCCCAATGGTCTTTTGTCCCTCTGGATGTGTATGTTACCCTCTGCTGTCCTAGAGCTGGCATTCCTCCTGCGGCTCTCGGTCCTGAGGGTGATGCATCTGGACATCACCTTTATGGTCTATGCCTTGAGCAGGGAGCATATGAGTGTCGTGTGACGTATCGTTGGCAACCTAAAGGCTTTGGTATACTGATTGGATGTCTGCCCACCCTTGGCAGGGATCCCTTATGTTATGAACACTGCAACAGTGAAGAGAAGGACATGTACTGTTATGGTAAGATTTTACACAACTGTTCTTTTTTAGTTGTGTGCGCTTGAACCACTAATAGACTTGGTTCTGTCAGTGAGTTAGCTTGCTATCCAGCTGGTAACACAGGGGATTACATTTAATAGGATTATCTTATTAGTAATGTCTTAGTATGAAATGGTATTGTAGGCTTTGACAAAATCAAGGTAAGCCAAGTGAACTGATTTACCCACATCTGATGCTTTAGTGACTTGTTTAAAAAAAAGTCCCCTTGGTTCAAGAGGCAGAAGTCCCCTTTAACAAACCCATATTGGTTCATTTGCAGGTTTTGAAGACTGACTGTGCCTTTGTTTATGAAATCCATAATTATACTCTCCATTGCCTTACAGATAAGGCAAGTGAGACTGATGGGTCTGTAGTTGCTCAGGTCGTCTGCGTGTCCCAACCTTTGTGGAGTGGATGACTACAGTAGTTCTCACCTCTAATGTGAGGGGTGATTTAAAAGTACTGTAGTGAATGCCTAGCTAATTTTATTGAAGATTTTGTTCTTTGTTTGCTTTTTGTTCTACTGAGAGTGCTTTCTAGGATCGATGATATCCTTGGAAAAGGTCACCAATAAGTATGCCTGTAGGAGACAAATTCCCCTTATGAACCATCACTTCTAAAATGTATTCTGCTTACTGGAAAGCCACCTGGTTTTCTCTTATGAGCACCATTTTTTTTTTTTTAATAGGAAGACTCTTCAGCATCTGAACAAAAATCTTTTGGCCTGCCTTTATTAAATCATCACATGTCATTTTAAGTTGCAGCATGACCTTTCTTGAGCATAATCAACTTGGTCCTGGATCGAAGGCTGTCATTCCCTCCTTCAGTAGGCAAACCTTGCACCAGCCAACTTGGTGGTGTAGAGGGATTAAGCCCTGACTATGGCCTAGGGGGCCAGAGTTCGGTTAGCATCTCAGGTGCTTGATGGAGCTGTCAGGGTGAGCCTGTCCTATGGAGAAAGGTGGTCAGAGCCAGTCATGTACTGTAGCAGTCCTTCAGAGCAAGGAGACATCCGTGTGATATGAGAATGTGCGTCATCAAGCTGCTGGTTCACAGTAGCCTTCATCAAGCAGATACTCAGAAGTGTGCACCTTCATAGCAAGGTATATTGGCTCCTGCTGTGATGTGGAGTACATGTCCCCCTGCTTGAGGAAAAGAGTAGGCTGTAAGAAAATAAGCAAACCTCAAGCTGCCTAAATGATGGTTCCTTCCTGTGGGATGAGCTTGAGTACAAATGAGGACACTTGATGGTCAGTAGACGCAGGAGCTAAAGGCATTTAACAATAACTTCTACCAGATATACATGGAAGGAACACAAGACCAAACAGCACAGGAAAATGGATAAACCCAAAAATGATTGTGGCAAAGTCTCAGGGATATCTTCTATACAGTGCCCACCCACCCCCTCCACTTTAGTTCTGTTTAACTGCATACAGTTTGAGAAATATGTTGCAAAGTGGGCAACAGTTCGTATGCCACCTTTCCCTCTTGGAGAGTACTCCACATTGGCTATGGCTCAGGCTCAGCTAGCTAAACTAAAAAGTAAGAGAGGAGAGAACCCTCTTCAGACTGGTCATCCGAGTCCAAACTCAACAAGAAGGAGCTATACATTAAAAAGCTTTCTGCTTAAGGTTTTATAATATGAATAATGGGAAATCCATATCTGTTTGTTTGCTAGAAGATGCCTGATTTGGAGAATTCCTCAGTTAAAGCAGAAACATTTACATTGTATGGGGTGGGGATCAAAGAATTGCAGGCCCTCAGGGCGTATGTAGAACTGGTGTGTTATATGAACCTTGACTGGCAACCATCCCTCCAATTTTTCAGGTGTTTGAAAAACACTTTTCTTGGACTTAATTCTCAAGCTTTAGCTCATGGAAATCTTAAACTTTTCAAGGTCGACTGAAAGTTCAGATACTTATCAAGCAAACCAGTATTTGATTATTCTGCTGCTGTTCATCTCCGTGCTGTACAAAGTTCTAGTTCACTCAAGGGTATACTCTTCCAACTAAGAGTGGTTGCAAGAATGTTTATCGTGTTTCACTGTTGCAGCCATTACTCTTGGGTTATCCTGCTGGCAGGCTACCCTCAGTCGGCCAGAATTCCAAAGTCTAGGTCCGGCGTCGGTTGCTGTCGGTTTTGTGCTAGATTTAACCAACGCACTGTTAAGCGTTGGTTCAATTTTGCATTTCATTACTTTGGCCGAAGATTTAATTATATAATGCCGTTGGACTAGCCGACAATCGGAGTTTACAAAAACGCAAGGACAAGGAAAAGGATAGGCATCCGAGGTCCAAAACCGACGACGAGCCTCTGCTAGGCTAGTCGCCGGTTCTCAGTGAGGCCCTTTCGCAGCCCCTGGCACCCGCTACCTTAGAGCCACAGGCCACGTCCGACTCCCACGTGGAGCCGACTGGTCCTCTGGATACTCAAGGTATTCGACACTCTGAAATCATTCCCTCAGATGGGTCCAGAGCTGCTGAGCAGGCATTGGCTTCTGAGGGTGTCTTCAGACCTACACAACTATATATTAAGCCATCTTCAGCTTCAAAGACTAAAGCAGCTCTAAAGACAAAGAAACAAGCATTCTCCTGCTCAGACTTCCATGCCTAAAAAACAGATGCTCAAAATGGCCGAAGACCTAATTACTTTGATCAGGGGCTTCCATCCCCCTCCTCATAAGAGGCCTAGGCAAGAGACAGAGTATGATTCTTCTGATCGGGTTTCTATTTCCTCGGATTCCTCTTCTGAACAGGATTACTCCATGCTTCCCTATGAGGATTCTGATGAAGAAGAATCCATTCCTTCAGCCTCTCCTCCTGAGGATTATTCTTTTGGGGAAACCCTGCATACCATGACGGAGCATTTCCATTGGGAGAGCCAAGATTATTCTGAATCTAAGAAAGGCTCAGGGACTTTCTGCTACTTCCTCAGCACAGACCCCTTGCTATTCCACCTGTTCTAGACATTGTAGATGTATTTTCAGAGTCCGGCCTGTCCCCTGACTCTCTACCCACTGCACCTGCTAAGTCAGACAGACACTACAGGGTCCCGGATTCTCATAAATTCCTATATACAAACCCCGCTGCTGACCCAGAAACTATATCTCAGGGTCCCAAAGGGGTCAAAGCTTCCACTGCAAAAAACCCTGTCCCCTCTGATAGGGATTCTAGGGCTCTAGACAGATGGGGGGAAAAAAGTCTACACTTCTGCTACCCTGGCTGTAAGGGCTTTAAATTGTCAGTTTCATATGCTTAAATATCAGCAATATTTAATGTCACTGCTTAAACATGAATTGTTGACAAATACTGAATGTTCTGAGAACAAGGAATTGCAGGATTTATTGCATGCAGCTGAACAAGTGGGAAAGCATACTTTGCAATGTGGTTATGATTCACTGGAGGCCTCTTGCAGGGCTGCTGTTACATGTTCTGTTATTAGAAGGCATGCTTGGTTAAAGGAACAGAATCTGCCTGATCATGTTAAAGCAAAATTATTAGATGCACCATTACAGCATGATACTTCGTTTGGTACTAAAGCAGAAGAGGTGTTGAAAAAAAATGGAGGATAAAGCAAAATCCATGCAGACAGTCAAGGATTTCTTACAGGTACAGCCGCCCAGGTTTAGCAGGAACTGGCCATCTAAAAATTGTTCCTTTCCAGTGTCAGACAGGCCACAACGAGGCAGATACATGCGTCCCAGAGGCAGGTCTCAGCCCCAAGGCTCATACAGGCCTAAACAATGGGGTTGCTCCTACCTCCAAAAGCGGAGAAGACAAATCACAGCTTTACAGGAAACCGTCCCAATGACTTTCCTCTACCAGATCCAAGCACTTTTCTTTTGGCAGCCCCCTTAGGGGGAAATCTAGCACTTTCTTCATCAAATTGGCAAATGGTTACCCAAGACAAATGGGTCCTGAACATAGTGTCCCAAGGCTGCAGGTTCCATTTTCACCCTCTACCAAGGTCAAAAGGTATGCCAGACCTGCCACACAATCAATGGACAGAGGCACAAAAACAAATTACAGCCCTCATGGACATGAGGGCCATTCAGCAAGTACCACAACAAGAGCAGGGGCAAGGATTTTACTCCAGACTTTTTCTAGTACCCAGAAAGGACAAAACCTTGAGACCAATACTGGACTTGTCTATACTAAATAAGTTTCTGGACGTTCCAAAATTCAAGATGTTGACTCTACAGCAGCTACTGCTCATGCTGGGCAAGAAGGCTTGGCTCGTAACTTTGGACCTAAAAGAGGCATACCTGCATGTCACAATCAGACAATCTTGCAGAAGATACCTCAGTTTCATAGCTGGCTCATTGCATTACCAATTCTCTGCACTGCCCTTTGGCTTAACTACTGCACCCAGGATCTTCACAAAATGCCTGGCACCAGTAATTGCGTTTTGCAGACAAAAAGGAATCCAAATATATCCCTACTTGGACGACTGCCTAATTCAAGCAGAGAACAAAGATATTCTTCTAAAGCATCTGGCGTTTGCAAAACGATTACTAATTGGCCTAGGGTACACAGTAAACGAAAAGAAATCAAAACTAGTGCCCTCTCAAGAGATAATATTCCTGGGTGCAAGCTTAAATACAACTGCCCAGATGGCTTATCTCACGCCAGACAAACAAAAGCATCTGACTACTTACTTCAAGAAATTGGCAACACAAACCCACTTATCTGCAAGGAAAATCCTGCAGGCCTTGGGTTTTATGGCATCCTGCAATCTACTAATTCCATATGCCAGACTGCATATGAGGAAAGTACAATGGTATCTAAAAAGTGTTTGGACTCAGCATTGCCACAGCCTGGAGACGGTAATTGCACTCATTCCCTGCCTGCAACCGGAGTTTCGATGGTGGGCAGAAGCCTGTCACCACAACAAGGGTCTGCCATTCAGTCTACCCACAGCCAGACAGACACTGACAACGGATGCATCAAATTATGCCTGGGGGGCCCCATATGGCAGGAAAATGTATTCAGGGCACATGGCCTGCAAACCAGATGCATCTTCACATCAATCAAAAAGAGATGCTAGCTGTTCAAAATGCCCTGACAGCTTTCAAGAACCTACTTCATCCAGGACAGTTACTGATAAAGACAGACAACACTACGGTCATGTGGTACATAAACAAGCAGTGAGGTACACATTCCTACCCCCTCTGCAGACAAGCAATGACCTTATGGAACCCAGCATTGGCTTTTCAAGTTCACCTGCAAGCACAATTCCTGCCAGGAAAAACAAATACTCTGGCAGACGAAGTAAGCAAAATCCTCATGGATCCCCACGAGTGGAAACTGGATCCACAAGTCTTCAGCATGATAATAAGGAAATGGGGATGCCCAGACATAGATCTATTTGCCTCCCCTCACAACTGCCAATTGCAGAGATTTTGCACAAGGATTTATCACAAGCAAGCATGGAAAGTGGACGCCCTATCCTTCAGCTGGAAAAATCCAACAGTATATGCCTTTCCTCCACTGCCTCTCCTTCCCAGGGTACTCCTAAAGGTCAGATGAGAAGCCAAAAATGATACTGATTGCACCAGACTGGCCAGGCCAGCACTGGCACCCAATCCTAAAGAGCTTGTCTCAAGGTCCAGCATGGATATTGCCTCAAACTTCTCACTTGCTGACACAACAAAACAGTCAGATCCTGCACAGCCAACTCAGGACCTTAAATCTGGCAGCATGGCGGATAATGTAGCCATTCAGAACACTCCTCTTTCAAAAGCTGTTTTTGATGTTATCTTGGAGGCCAGGAGGCTCAGTACCAGAAAATCTTATGCAGAGAAATGGAAGAGATTCTGTGCTTGGAACCAGGAACAAGGCATTGGCACGTGTGTACCAAATATCCCTCAGATTTTACAATACCTAACTGAGATGCTGAACAAAGGCCTTTCTTTCTCATCAATTAAGATTCATGCCTCTGCCATTTCAGCCCATTACAATGCGGAACCACCTATCTTTTCTCATCCTTTAATAAGGCAGTACCTCAGAGGGGCCAAAAACATTAGGCCTCCAAGGAGAGCACCAGTTCCGGCTTGGGACCTCAATTATGTTTTGGAAAAACTCACACTGCCTCCTTTCGAGCCAGCATCAACAGTAGATATAAAAGTCTTATCCTGGAAAACAGCTCTGTTCCTAGCAATAACCTCTGCAAGGCGAGTCTCAGAGTGACAAGCACTCATGGCTGTGGTACCTTGCATCATTTTTCATCCAGACCGGGTTTCTGTGAGGACAAACCCTACATTTATGCCTAAGGTGGTGTCCAGTGTGGCCCTCAACCAAAACCATTCACTTGCCTACCTTTTATCCAAATCCACAGAACAAGGGTGAGAAAATTCTGCATTCTTTGGACATACACAGGCAGCTACGCTTCTACTTGGACAGAACTAAAGCTTTCAGAAAGACTGAGCAACTTTGTGTCGTATGCTGCGGGATCACAAGGAAAGGCCATCTCAAAACAGACTATTTGTAAATGGATAGGCCATTGCATCTGTTTCTGCTATTCTCAACATGGCAAATCAGTGCCTAACGGCATTAGGCCTCATTCCACCAGAGCAGCAGCCACTTCAGCAGCCTTCCTCAGAGGAGTACCAACCAAAGATATCTTAGAGGCTGCAACCTATAGTTCAGTGTACACCTTCACAAAGCACTACCACTTACCTCTTTATGTCCAGAGCAGGCTTTGCCACTGCAGTCCTGCAGGGCCTCATAGCCTCTCCTAATCCTATTTAGCCCAGCCACCCATCCTCAGCTTTGGGATTCAACCCAAGAGTAATGATTGCAACAGTGAAACACAATGAATATAGTACAGTTGTGTACCTACCATAAATGGTAGATGTTCGAGTGTGTTCACTGTTGCAGTCCAGGTTACCCACACACCATCCCCCTTTTTTTTGCTGGGTCTATCTGCACTTCTCTATCCTATACAACCTTTTTGGTGTATTCGCTTGTAGATGAAGGAAATGTTATTTTTGTGCATGCATTTTTAATTGGCATATTTTTCAGCCTACCAATTTGGGGGCACCTGACATCTGGGGCAAGAAAAACTGAGAAAATGGCGTCTGCTGCATCTTTTATACCCCTGGCGCACTGACATCAGGGAAGAGGCGACAGCAACCGATGCCGGACCTAGACTTTGGAATTCGGGCCGACTTGAGGGTAGCCTGCCAGCAGGATAACCCAAGAGTAATGACTGCAACAGTGAATACACTTGAACATCTACATTTATGGTAGATACACAACTGTACTTTCTGGACCACTTTGTGAAAAGTGTTTACATGCCCTCCACACTGGATATCAGAGCAGTTGTCAAACTCCTGTGATCATTCATCAGGCTGATATTCTAAGAAAGATGAAAACAGGCATACCATAGTGTGTGGATGTGATATCCTAAGACCAACTTAGTTTAAAATTCAGAATCTACCCAAAAGTGTCAAAGGACAGCTGTTAAATGCACCATTGGCCAGTTATCTATCCATTCCAAAATGTAGCAAAACTGCAATATTAGAGTTTTACAGAAAATTTAGGTTAGAACAATTCAAACAGTATAGTGCCATCTGAGGAAAAAAACAGTGGAGAAGAGGACACAATCACAAGGCAAAAAAAAAAAGAGAAATTTTTCTCCAAGCCAAGAAATTCCCACTCTCTTATTTGACTGTACCATATCCCAGTTCATTTCTCTGTTCCACCTTCTGGGACAGTCTCTCATTCTAGAGAAAACTTTTTTTCAACAGTCTTGTTAAAGATCCATGGATAAGAGAGGTGATTGTCTGGATACTTAGCCTGAACGCTTTTTATCCATTTATGTGCATCTCTTCTTCCTTTGGCCAGATTTCCCAAGTATTTCCTTTTATGAAGTAACAGTTGGAGGAAGGGCACCATTAATAGGGTCCTATTATTAGAACGGGTGACAGGGCTTTATTCAAGGCTGCTGTTAGTACCCAAAATGGATGGGCTTGGTACCTAAAAGGAATGTACCTTGGAGATTTATGCTATATTTCTCCAGATAAATTAAATGTGTGGGGCCTTTTCCCCTTGTTCCTACAGAATGCATTCATGGTGATCGTTGGCATGAGGGATCCATAGCTTCACATTCATATTCACAAAGAGCACAGACAATGCCTTGATTTATAACAGGGACAGAGCACTTAATATTCGTACCTTGGGGTGGGGGAATCAGAATTCACATCCATCTGTAGGTGGATGACTGTGGTCTAGAAGCATATTCCAGTAGGAATTTATCAGATCCCTGAGATATATAGTCCATTGACTGACCAGATTGGGGATCTTGTAGATTCATAGGTAAGCACTAAGCTAGCTACCTTTGCAGGCCATTTTAAACCTTGCTAATTTGTCTTTTGTGCTTGAATTAACCTATCCCATTTGGTTAGAAATTGACCTTATTCATATCTTGTGGTCAATAATTGCATATTACCCTAAGGAGAATAACTGAGATCATACCATAGATAATTTGAGGGGACCCATGCATGGGAAAAATAATTTTTGAGGAGCTGTCTGACCATTAGTAGTACAAGGGAGTAGCCCTGGGGTAAATTGTCTTTTTCCCATCTATATAGCCAAGTTGTGCTTGAATATGGACAGGAATGAACTGTGTTTTTTGGCTGGGTGTTTGTTCCAGAGCGGCAGTATCCTCTCTGAGATGTACCTGTTCCTCCAACCCATTCTGTTGCTGTTGCAGAAGAGGGTTAGATCCCCAGACCAAGTATTTCTGATGCCGTTTGAGCTGATGTGCAGTAAAGCCATCTTCCTTCAGCCCTCATAATTCCAATGTGACCACTGTCCTTGCCAATGAAGTTTTGGGTGGTATTTGATACAAAATCCAGTAGATCCTCTCTCATTTAATACATTTCTGTTTTTCTACACCAAGGTGAATAGAGACCTGTTATAACAGCAAGCTCCTTCCTGAGAGCACTGGGCTGTATGCTGTTATCCATCCTTACAGTACAGTTGGCTGAATTACACATGTTGAAGGTCCAGTGGTACTTGAGAATTCCTTAAAACTAGCAGCTCCACCCTTTAGAGCAAGTTTCCTTCTCATTTCCGTTTTGCCTGTGTCTTGTGGCATATACTAAGCTATGACCTGGTTGTCCTACCAGAAGTAGCAGACATCCTTGTTGAGTTTTTTAATCAATAACCGGGAAAAGCCGAAAGACACAAACAAACAAACAATAAGCAAAAAAGCTGTAGCTGGAATGGACTTCGATTGCTTTTCTACCATGTATTCTGCTGACACATCCTTAGAGACTCTGCACAGTGAGGAAATAGTCTCTGACAGGGAGATGTTCAGGGTTCTAGAAGTCAGGCCAGATAAATAGATATCTGTGTACAGCTAATTTCCAAGCACATTGAATGATGAAGTAGTGGATGATAGTAATCCAACATCTACTGTTGGTAAGTATGTTTACGAAAATGTGCTGCAGACTGACTTCAGAAGACCTTAGATTGTGAAGAAATCAGGAAAAGGTTTTTGTTTTGAGTTTAAAAGTACACCTGGATTTCAGAGAAAGAAGAGGTAGCTGGGGCATGTTTTGGAAGTGTAACGAGCTGGCAGACTAAAAATTCCTTACAGCATACTGTCAGAAATAATGGGCAAGCAAATGGATGAAACTAAAGAAAAGAGTTTATTTAAGCTGGGAGACAGGATCTAAATTGCCCAGAGCGTAGTAAGACCTTGTTGAGTTTAATTTGGGTGGCTGCCAAAAAAGTAATTACTAGAAAATGTAAGTCAAAGTCTAAACCAACCATATCTGAAGTTGTGAATATCGTAACATGAATAAAAGAACTGGAATGGGTAGGAGCAAATTACATAGAAGAAATTAAAATTGTGGGAAGAATACATGCAGTAAAATGTTTTGGAGGAAAAGGGAAGGTAGGAATTGACCAATTTATGTAATTTTGGATTGATTATATTATAAAAAAAGAATATATGTGATGTATAATGTTTGTAACAGTGAACATGTTAGTTTTTTTTTTATATATATATATATATATAAAACGTAAGCTTGCCTATATCACAACCGATAATTCAGTAAAGGTGTTTGTTCCACCCAACACTGGTTATTTTTTTAATTTAATAGGCATGTGCGCTCTTGCTGTCATGTGACATGCAGATACACAGCTCTCGGATCATTTTGTTTGAACCTTATTCATTAAAAATCATTATTGTATTCAGTTCAGACATGAATATGATGTAGGTTCTCTAAGTAGTAAGCATTGCTGAAATAATTTATAAAACTTGAGCTTAACATCAAGCTGAATGAGAGGTTTTGTTATAAATTAGAAATCGAATTTATGTTTAGCAGAATTTAGTTGATATGCTGTACTCTATCTGTTCTCTTCCTGGCAAATGAGACAAACTCAGACAGCTGAAGAATAAAACAGTAGTATTTCTACCTCAGTTAAACTTTCCTTTGCAAAACTATATAACCTCAGGAAGTTTGTTTTGCAAGTCCATTGTGACCTTCTAGATATAGTCATTGCACACATCATGACCTAATTTTTCCTGAATTTTGTCAGTCTACTTTATCTGTGACTCATGCCATTTAGTAACTGCTGTAATTTTGTGATTTTTGTTTCCTAGAAAATGCAGTAGTTGGCAGTGGATGGAGTACTGGTTTTGACCATGAAGAAAATATTGTGCAGATGCACAAAATTAGAAAACTAAGGTGAGAGCACACTTAGTCCATGATTTCTGTTTGCTGTTTCTACTTCCTTTTCAGAATATGCAATTTCTCTGAGGCAAAACGGGTTTGTTTTCTGTTCATCTTGAAATTGACCTGGATGATATCCTGTCACAATACTTGCATATCCAGACCTCTGTGTAGCTTTTGATAATCTTGTGTGTGGCAGTAGACAGTGATCTTGATTTTTAGTAATGAGAGGAGAGAAAAAAAAAAAAAAAATATATATATATATATATATATATATATATATATATATATATATATATATAAAATACACGCATCCACTATGTATATGTATGTGTGTATATATATATATATATATATATATCAAACACATGCACACGTGTGTGTGCATATATGGTTCTCCTTCACAAGCTCAAGTTACTGAAAGCTAGAAATTCATAAGCTCGAGCTCAGAATCTCGAGTTTCACTAACTCGAAATTGTGAAGGGGAGACGACCAAAAAAATAGGAAGTTTACTTGCATGTATGCAGGGGGCCAAGTCCCCCTGCACTCTCCCTACTTAAATATACCAGCTCCGTGCCCTCACTATAGTGGAGGACTGGAAATTCTCCCATATTGTGCTTCTGTATACAGTGCGGAATGGGAGATTTCCCTCATCCCTGTTGCATTGCGATCTCGGAGGTTGGTATATTTAAGTAGGGGTGTGTGGGGGGTGCAGGGAGGCTTGCCCCCTGCAAAAACAATGTAAAGACATTTTTGAATGTCTTTCACGTCCACTTTAGAATTTCGAGTTGCTGAAAACTCGAGATTCTGGGCTCGAGCTTATGAATTTTGAGCTTTCAGCAATTAGAGATGCTGAAGGGGAAGGAAACTCTCCACTTTTAATATACCATTACCTTACAAACACACACACACACACACACACACCACAGCACAGTCCTAAAGTAAGGCAATATGCTTTACTTGAAATTCAGGAACATTTAATGTCATTATGCTTCATTATTATATTCTATCAGTCACAAAATTTCTTAGTGACATTTTAAATCAAGCATAGTTGCCTTTTCCAAACAAAAAGAAGTTCTTGCACTTGAACTCACAACGTTCTCTTTAATTTCAATTAATTCTTTCAGGGAAATCTGTGCTGCTAAAAAGAAAACACTCAACTGTTAGGTTAGCAGCTGTGTTTTGCCTAACTCTAAGGCTTTCCAGTTGTCTTTTGTTTGATTCAGTGTGATTCTCAGGGCTTTTCCCACTGGTTGTCTCACTCAACACGCCACCCACTCTGCCTGCCTGTCTCTGTCTACTTCTGTTCCTCCCTTTTTACAAAACTGGGGGACATAACTGCCTTTATTCAGGGTATGTTTGTTGTGTTCTCCTTCCACAGCCCCTAGACACCAAAGCTATACAAACCACACAGTGATTACTATGAAACACTATACTACATACCTCACCCAGTTGGCATACTCAAGTAGGGAAGATCACATCCATTAATGATGGTGACAGATGAGGTCTGGAGAGCTGTGATATGGGAGTCAGGGGAGGAGCTCAAGCTTTGGAAGGGAAATATGAATGCAAGTCAGGACTACCTGGCAGTGACCAATATAAGGTATTAAAGTTGAAGAGAATGGATAAGATCCACTGTTATTGAAAGTACATGACTACCATTTCTTGACTTTCTTCTCAGCCTCTTGGAATTGTTCCTTTAGAAACTTGCGCTGTTTGCACTTTGACACCACTTTTAAGTCAGGTAGAGCATTGCTAAACCATTTGCAGCACCTGTCCCAGTTATTTATTCACACTCTTTAAATACACATGTTGTTTTATTTGGGACAAACCTTCCTGCAAGATGGCCAAGTCACTTAGGGATTCAAGGACTGCTGCTAGCTTGCAGTCCTCTGTAAACTTAGTCGGCCAGTGCCCTTTGGTGGTGATCTTTGTGTTTCACTGTTGCAGTCATTACACTTGGGTTATCCTGCTGGCAGACTACCCTCAGTCGGCCTGAATTCCAAAGTCTAGGTCCGGCGTCAGTTGCTGTCGCCTCTTCCCTGACGTCAGTGCGCCAGGGGTATAAAAGATGCAGCTGACGCCATTTTCTTCAGTCTTTCTTGCCACGTGGTGCCCGAAGCATAAGCAGTTCGCAAGTGCCAGTCGGCCGACTCCTGAGATTTTCGTGTTCAAATTTCAGATCCGAAGTCTTCATTAAAAGCTAAGTACCCCGTTGGGGAAACTTTTTTTCTTGCTCCAGACCGATGTCAGAAAAAGTTAATAATTTTATTTCTTGTGGGAAGCAAATACCTCATAAGGACTTTCATTCTTACTGTATTCCTTGCCTAGGCCCCGACCACGACGTTCCTAGTTATCAGTTTTGTGCTAGATTTAACCAGCTCACTATTAAGCGTCGGTACGATTTTGCTTTACACTATTTTGGCAGAGGATTTAATTATACCATGTCGTCAGATAGCCATCCGACTACCGGAATTCACAAGAAACGCAAAGAAAAAGAGAAGAACAGGCATCTGAGGTCCAAAACCGACGAGGCTTCTTCTAAGCCAGTCGCCAGTTCTCAGTGAAGCACCTTCACAGCCCCTGACGCCCGCTACTTTAGACCCGCAGGCTACCGACTCCCATGTGGAGTCGCCTAGGCCGCTGGAAGGTCAAAGTAGTGGACCTTCAGAGACTATTCCCTCAGATGGGTCTGGAGCCGCTAAGCAGGCATCGGCTTCTGAGGGTATTTTCAGGCCAACTCAATTATACGTTAAAACTTCTTCAGCTTCAAAGGCAAAGACTAAAGCACCCTTAAAGACAAAGAAACAAGTACAACAGCCTCATGGACAGGCCTCCATGCCCAAAAAACAGATGCTCAAAATGGCCGAAAACTTAATTACTTTGATCAGGGGTTCCCATCCCCCTCCTGATAAAAGGCCTAGGCAAGAGACAGAATATGAATCTTCAGATCAGGTTTCCATTTCATCTGATTCCTCTTCTGATCAGGAATACTTGGATTCTGATGCTGAAGAATCTATCCCTTCAGCCTCTCCTCCTGAGGATTACTCTTTTGGGGAAACATTGCATACCATGAGGGAGCATTTCCACTGGGAGAGCCAAGATTTTTCAGAATCTAAGAAAAGGCTCAGAGACTTCCTTTTACTACCGCAACACAGACCCCTAGCTATTTCACCTGTGTTGGACATTGTTGATGATGTATTTTCAGAGTCCAGTCTGACCCCCGACTCCTTACCTCCAGCTCCTGTTAAGCCGGACAGGTACTACAGGATCCCCGACTTATAAATTCCTTTTCAAAAACCCTGATGCTGACCCAGAAACCATCTCTCAGGGTCCCAAAGGGATCAAGGCCTCCGCTGCAAAAAACCCTACCCCCTCTGACAGGGATTCTAGGGCATTGGACAGATGGGGGAAAAAAAGATTTACACTTCCGCTACCTTGGCTATAAGGGCTTTAAATTGTCAGTTTCATATGTTCAAATATCAGCAATATATTATGTCACTGCTTAAACAGAAAATGTCAACAAATTCTGAATGTGCAGAAAACAAAGAAATGCAGGATTTATTGCATGCAGCTGAACAAGTTGGAAAGCATACTTTGCAATGTGGTTTTGATTCTTTGGAGGCCTCCTGCAGAGCCGCTGTTACGGGTTCTGTCATCAGGAGGCGTGCTTGGTTAAAGGAGCAAAGTCTGCCTGATCATGTCAAAGCAAAATTATTAGATGCCCCATTACAGCAAGATACTTTGTTTGTGGTTACAGCAGAAGAGGTGTTAAAGAAAATGGGGGACAAAGCTAAATCTATGCAAACGGTTAAGGATTTCTTGCAGGTTCAGCCTCCAAGATTTAGCAGACACTGGCCTACAAACAATTGGTCCTTTCCAGTGTCGACAGATCACAAAGGGGCAGATACAGATGCCCAAGAGGCAGATCCCGGCCCCAAGGCTCGTACAGGTCTAAACAATGGGGTGCTTCTACCTCCAAAGGTGGAGAAGACAAATCACAACCATACAGGAAACAGTCCCAATTACTTCCCCCTGCCTGCACCAAGCACTTATCTTCTGGCAGCACCTTTGGCGGAAAACTAGCACTTTTTTCTCAAAACTGGCACATAACCCAGGACAAATGGGTCTTAGACATAGTGTCAGAAGGCTACAAGTTTCACTTCCATACCCTGCCAAGAACAAACGGTTGGCCAGACCTGCCAAAACTTCAATGGGCAGAGGCACAAAAGCAAGTCTCATCCCTCATGGACATGAGGGCCATTCAACAAGTACCAGAGCAGGGACAAGGATTTTATTCAAGACTGTTTTTGGTACCAAGAAAGGACAAGACCTGGAGACCAATACTGGACCTTATCTATTCTAAACACATTTCTGGATATACAAAAATTCAAAATGTTGACTGTACAGCAACATCTGCCCATGCTGGGCAAGAAGGCTTGGCTGGTGACTTTAGACCTAAAAGAGAGGCATACCTGCATGCCCCAATCAGACATACATGCAGAAGATACCTCAGATTCAAAGCTGGCTCAATGCACTACCAATTCTCTGCACTGCCCTTTGGCTTATCTACTGCGCCCAGGGTCTTCACAAAGTGCCTGGCACCAGTAATTGCATTCTGCAGACAGAGGAATACAAATATATCCTTACTTGGGACGACTGCCTCATTCAAGCAGAAAACAAGGACATTCTACTACAGCATCTGGCGTTTGTAAAGAGATTTCTAACAGGCCTAGGGTACACAGTCAGCGAAAAGAAATCAAAACTAGTACCCTCTCAAGAGATAATATTCCTGGGTACAAGCTTAAATACAACTGCCCAGATGGCTTATCTCATGCCAAACAAACAAAGGCAACTGACTACCTATTTCAACCTGTTGGCAACAAAGGCCCAGTTGTCTGCAAGAATAATTCTACAGGCTTTGGGCTTCATGGCATCCTGCATTCTACTAATTCTATATGCAAGACTACATATGAGGAAACTTCAATGGTACCTAAAAAGTGTCTGGACTCAACATTGCCACAGCCTGGAAACAATAATTACCCTCATTCCCTGCCTGTAACAGGAGTTTCGTTGGTGGGCGAAGGCTTGTCACCAGAACAAGGGACAGCCATTCACTTTACCCAAAGCCAGGCAGACATTAACAACTGATGCATCAGATTATGCCTGGGGGCCCACATGGCAGGAAGATGTATTCAAGGAACATGGTCCGCAAACCAAATGCATCTATATATCAAAAAGAGATGCTAGCTGTCCAGAATGCCCTGACAGCCTTCAAGGACCTACTTTATCCGGGACAACTACTGATAGACAGACAACACCATGGTCATGTGGTATATAAACAAGCAGGGAGGCACTCATTCTTACCCCATTTGCAGACTAGCCATGACTCTGTGGTACACAGCTTTGACTTACCAAGTACATCTGCAGGCACAATTCCTGCCGGGAAAGATAAATACTCTGGCAGACAAACTAAGCAGAAACCTCATGGATCCCCACGAGTGGAAATTGGATCCACAAGTCTTCAGCATGATAACAAGGAAATGGGGATGCCTGGATATAGATCTGTTTGCCTCTCCTCACAACTACCAACTAAAAAGATTCTGCACAAGGACTTATCACAGACAAGAATGGAAAGTGGATGCCCTCTCTTTCAGCTGGAAAAGCTTAGCAGTATATGCCTTTCCTCCCCAAGGTACTCCTAAAGGTCAGACAAGAGAAGCCAAAGATGATGCTGATTGCCCCAGACTGGCCCCGCCAGCACTGGTACCCAATCCTAAGGAACTTGTCTCAATGCCCGGCTTGGACCTTGTCTCAAATACCTCATCTACTATCTCAACAAAACAATCAGATCCTGCACAGCCAATTAAAGACCTTAAATCTGGCAGCATGGCGGATAATGTAGTAATACAAAACGCACCTCTCACTAAAGCTGTAAGGATGTCATTTTGGAGGCCAGAAGGCCTAGTACCAGAAAATCTTACGCTGGAAAATGGAAGAGATTCTGTGCTTGGAACCAGGAACAAGGAATTGACACAGCTGTACCAAATATTCCTCAGATTTTGCAATACTTAACTGAGATGCTGGACAAAGGCTTATCCTTTTCATCAATCAGAATTCATGCCTCTGCCATTTCGGCTCATTACATTAGAGAGCCACCAATTTTTTCTCATCCCTTTTTAAATTAGTACCTCAGAGGAGCCAAAAACTTAAGGCCTCCAAGATCCTCACCAACACCTGCATGGGACCTCAATTATGTTTTGGAAAAACTCACCCTGCCTCCATTTGAGCCAGCCGCTATAGCTGATATAAAGTTTTTATCTTGGAAAACAGCTCTGCTCCTAGCAATAACCTCTGCAAGAAGAGTTTCAGAGCTACAGTTACTCATGGCTGTGGAACCTTTTATCATTTTTTATTCAGACAGGGTTTCTCTGAGGACAAACCCGACATTTATGCCTAAGGTAGTGTCCAGTGTGGCCCTTAACCAAACTATTCATCTGCCTACTTTTTACCCAAATCCACAGAATAAGGGGGAGAGAATTCTGCATTCTTTGGAAATACACAGACAGCTACGCTTCTACCTGAACAGAACCAAAGCTTTCAGAAAGACAGAGCAACTACTAGTGGCATATGCTGCAGGATCACAAGGAAAGGCTATCTCAAAGCAGACTATTTCAAAGTGGATAGGCCACTGCATCCGTTTCTGCTATTCACAACATGGCAAGCCAGTGCCTAAGGGCATTAGGCCACATTCAACCAGAGCAGCAGCCACTTCAGCAGCCTTCCTCAGGGGCGTACCAACCAAAGACATTTTAGAGGCTGCTACCTGGAGTTCAGTGCAGGGCTTCGTAGCCACTCCTAATGCTGTTTAGCTCCAGCCTCCCAACCATAGCTTTTGGGACTCTACCCAAATGTAATGAATGCAACAGTGAAACACGAAGAACATAGTACCGTTGTGTACACTTACCATAAATGTAGATGTTGGAGTGTATTCACTCTTGCAGTCCAGGTTACCCACCCACCACCCCCCATATCTTTGCTGGAACTTATCTGCTCTTCTCTAACCTATACAACCTATGTGGTGTATTTGCTTATAGATGAAGGTATTGTGTATATTTTGGTGCGTGCATGTTTTATTGGCATATTTTTAGCCTACCCTTTGGGGGGCACCTGACATCTGGGGCAAGAAAAACTGAAGAAAATGACGTTGGCTGCATCTTTTATACCCCTGGCGCACTGACGTCAGGGAAGAGGCGACAGCAACAGACGCCGGACCAAGACTTTGGAATTCAGGCCGACTGAGGGTAGCCTGCCAGCAGGATAACCCCAGTGTAATGACTGCAACAGTGAATACACTCGAACATCTACATTTATGGTAAGTGTACACAACTGTACTTTTGCTTTTAGTTCATAAAATTTGATGCCAAACAGGAAAGACCCCACCTCAAAACCCAGGGAGTCTCCACTGGTGACTGGTCTTTGTGGCACTGTACTCCTCCAATTTCTCTTATCCTTTTTTTCTTTCTGACTTTACTTCTCATCATACTCAACTTCACTTTTACACTAACTCCCCCACGTTCTCCCTCGCTGTAAAAACTGTTAAACACTACTCCTATAGCATATCATCCTCTCTTCCTACCCTGAAAATGCTTGCCCATAGAATAAGACTCCCTCCCAATTCCTTTCCTCAGTACAGGTACAAATTAGGAACCTCTCCCACCTTACTCCATTACATCACTTATACTTCACTTCTCCAACACCCTTATACTCTCAGGCAACATTCATTCCAACCCCGGCCAATTCAACAACTTATTTTACTCCCTCTTATTCAACTTGTATACCTCTGCAGCAGCACTACCCTACTCTCAAACATATCTTTCTATTCGATCAACATACACAGCATTCTTAAAATAACTGAATTTCACTCTTGGATAGCTCAATACTCCCCTGACATAATCTGTCTCAGAAACTTGGTTGAAGTCTCATAACACTGGCATTCAATTTCTACCGCAGGCTACATCATCTTACCCTATAACAACACGCAAAAAAGGAGGATGTGCTGCCATTATGTACTCTTACCACCTAACCTGATCCCCCCTCCCTAATACACCCACCTCTTTCCACCCAGCTGAACTTATTGTGACTAATTGTAAACTAAACATTCACAAAACTCTATTGCTAGTATCCATTTACCCCCTGGAGATAACATTCCCTTACTTAAACAGATTCTTCACTGGAAAGCTGACACTATACATAATGAAACTGTTGATGTTCTTCATGTTTCAGTGTTGCAGTCATCATATCATATTTGTGTTATCTACCTGCAGGTAGCCCTCAGCCAGCCTGAATACCAGAGTCTTGGGATTTCTTCGTCAGATGCTGTCACTTCTTCCATGACGGCAGGTCATCAGGGGTATAAAACATACAACCAACGCCATTATATCAGTCTTTCTTGCCGTGCAGTGCTTGAAGCAGAAGCAGTTTGCAAGTGCCGGTCGGCCGACTCCTGAAATTTTCGTTTTCGAATTTCAAACCTGAAGTCTTCTAAAAGATAAGTACCCCCATTGGGGATCCTTTTTTCTTGCTCTAACCGATGTCAGAAAAAAATTAATAATTGTCTTGCCTGTGGAAAGCAAATACCTCGTAGAGATTTTCATTTTTACTGCTTCAGCTGTTTAGGCCCAGACCACGATGTCCCTTGCTGTTGGTTTTGTGCCTTGTTCAACACTCGTACTATTCGTCGTCGGGTTATTTTTGTAGCTAAATACTTTCGCTGTTTATCTCTGTACTCTGAAATGGCTTCATTAAGCTATCTGACTACCGATGATCTGAAAAAACGTAAGCATAAAGACAGAGACAGACCGCATAGGTCCAAAACTGCCGACGACACTTCCGTTAAGCTAGTCGACAGTCCGCTGGTACTCAGTGAGGTGCTTTCGCAGACCCTGATTTCCATTTCTTTCTACTGAGACTCATTCGGAGTCTGGTATGCTGTGCGATACTTTGACTTTTGAACCTGTGGATGTCTCTACCTTGAATGGGTCCGAAGCCACTGTGCAAGTAGCGGCTTCTGAGGGTGTATTCAGGCCTAGCGATTTCCATACTAAACTGACGACTTTGTTTCAAGCCAAAAATACCAAATTCCTCAGGCTTATAGCTCGCCGCCTAGGAAAGCAACGTGCAAAGCACATTCTCAGGCCCACATGCCTCAAAAGCAAATGATTAGAATAGCTGAAGACCTTATTACCTTAATTAGGGGAAGCCAGCCTTCCCCCTCTGAGACCTGGAACTGATTTTCCTTCGGATTCTTCTCATCAGGAATCGGATATATCTGTTCTTCTGACTACCAGGACATACCCTTATCTAGCTATGAGGATTCTGATGCAGAGGATTCCATTCCCTCTGCTTCCCCTCCAAGAAGATCTTTCTTTTGGTGAAACCTTGCATACCCTTGGGGAGTATTTCCACTGGGAAAGCCAGGACTATTCTCAGTCCAAAAAGAGACTCGGGGGAATTTTTATACCTGCCTCAGCACAGGCCTCTAGCTATCCCTACTGTTTTGGAGATTTTAGATGATGTTTTCTTGGAATTCAGCCTTCACATGGATACTTTGCCTCCAGCTCCCAGGAAACCTGACAGGTACTATAGAGTATCTGACTCTCGTAAATTCCTTTTCAAGAATCCTACTGCGGATCCAGCGACCATTTCCCAAGGACCAAAGGCCATTAAGGCTACTACTGCCAAAAATCCTACCCCTTCTGACGGATTTCATGGCTTTATACAGATGGGGTAAGAAGGTATACACCTCTGCTATTCTGGCCATTAGGGCTTTAAATTGCCAATCAGCAGCATTTTTTGGGACTAATTAAACAGAAAATGATGTTGATTCCTGACTGTGCAGAACAGAAAGATTTACAAGAGTTAATTCATTCTGCTGACCAAGTTGGTAAACATACTTTGCAGTGCAGTTTTGATGCCTTAAAAGCATCTTGCAGGGCTGCTGTCACTGGGTCTGTACTTAGAAGGCATGATTGGCTTAAGGAACAAAACTTGCTAGATCATGCAAAAGCAAAATTACTGGATGCACCCCTAAACTAAGAGCGCCTATTTGGCAATAAAGCAGAAGTCGTCCTCAAAAGGATGGAGGAAAAAGCTAAATCTAAGCAAACTGTTAAAGATTTCTTACAAATTCAGCCACCTAGATTCAGTAGGCATTGGCATTCAAAGAACTGGTCCTTTCCAGTCCCTTCCAGGCCTTCTCAGTCCAAACCCAAGGGCAGCAGACTACCAAAACGTCAATCTCAGGTTATGCACAGATCTAAGCAGTGGGGTGCTCCCAAGTCCAAATCAGGGAGTACTAAGCCACCCCCATGTTAAAATTGCACAATGACTCGCCCTGCAAGCAAAAAACTGGGAACTCATTACCCAAGACAAATGTGTTTTAAATGTTGTTTTCCTAGGATACAGATTCCACTTCCACTCACTCCCAATCCTAAGTGGATGGCTAGACCTCCCCCTAAACCAGTGGGCAGAGGCCCAAAAGCAAGTACTTTCTCTCCTCAGCAACAAGGCTATTCAACCTGTCCCAGCAGAACAAAGAAGGACAATGCTTTTATTTAAGACTGTTCCTGGTTCCCAGAAAAGAAACCCCCTGGCGTCCTATCCTGGATCTGTCTATTCTCAACACTTTTCTGTTTTTTCCAAATTTTACTCTACAACAGCTGCTTCCTATGCTAGCCAAGGATGCCTGCCTGGCAACCCTAGACTTAATAGAAGCTTACCTGCACCTCTCCATAAGGGAATCTTGCAGGAAATACCTACGCTTCAGGGCAGGCTCTATGCACCATCAGTTCTCTGCACTTCCCTTTGGCTTGTCTACTGCGCCCAGGGTATTCACAAAGTGTCTAGCTCCAGCCATTGCATTTTGCAGGCAGAGAAGTATTCAGATTTACCCATACTTGGACGATTGCCTGATTCAGGCTGAAAGTCAGGACTTGCTATTACAACACCTGACATTTGTAAAGAGACTTCTAACTTCACTGGGGTACACCATCAACAAAAAGAAATCGCACCTAGTACCCTGCCAACAGATTGTATTCCTGGGAACAAGCTTGAATGCAACTTCCCAGATGGCATTCCTCACTCCAGAGAAACAAATTTATTTAACAAACTACTTCAACCAACTGGCCACAAAAACCCAGCTATTTGCAAGGAAAATACTGCAAGCTCTGGGGTTTATGGCCTCTTGCATTCTGTTAATTCCATATGCAAGACTGCATTTGAGGAAACTCCCATAGTATCAAAAAATTCTATGCTGTCAACATTCTCAGGACCTGGAAACAATTCCTATCATTCCTTGTCTAAGGGCAGAGTTCCTTTGGTGGGCAGAGGCCTGCAGCCGCAACAAGGATCTCTTTCACTCTACCCCTTGCCGCCCAAACTCTAACAGACTCATCAGACTATGCATGGGGGGCTCACATGGCAGGGCAGTGCATTCAGGGCAAATGGAACCCAAATCAGATGCACTTGCATATCAATCAAAAAGCAATGTTAGCTGTACAGAATGCTCTGACAGCCTTCAAAGAACTTATTCTTCCAGGACAACTATTGTTAAAGACACAACACCACAGTTATGTGGTACATAAACAAGCAGGGGGGGAACTCATTCCTACCCACTCTGCAGACTACACATGGCTATGTGGAACACAGCCTTGAGCAACCAAGTGCACCTACAAGCTCAATTCCTGCCAGGCAAATTAAATTCACTGGCAGATGACTTGAGCAGAAATCTCATGGACCCACACGAATGAAAACTGGAACCCAAAATATTCAAACTTTTGAGGAACAGATGGGAGACGCCAGAGGTGGACCTGTTTGCTTCCCCTCAGAACTATCAACTGAACAAATACTGCACCAGAACTCCCCACAGTTAAGCTTGGAAAGTGGATTCCATGTCCTTTACCTAAGAGAAAGCCTCTCAGTCCTATGCCTTTCCCCCTCTGCCTCTCCTCTCAAAGTTTCGACTAAAGATCAAACAGTACAAGCCAAGGACAATCCTGATTGCACTAGACTGGCCACGCCAGCACTGGTGTACCCTTTTTTACGCAGTTTGACAGCACTGCAACCATGGCGCCTACCCTCAGACTCCTTCCCTGCTGTCCCAGCAGGCGGGCCATATTCTGCACCCTCAGCTTCAAACCCTGAACCTTGCAGTCTGGCTAATCCGCTGATCTCACCTCTAGCACCCCCCTCAATAAGCAGGTGCTGGATGTCATTCTTGAGACAAGGAGGCCTAGTACTAGAAAATCCTATTCAGAAAAGTGGAAAAGATACTGTTCCTGGAGCCAGTCTCGGGGGATGGGCACAACTGTGCCTAGCTTACCTCATATACTTGATTACGTAACAGAAATGCTCCACAAGGGGCCTGTCCTCCTCCTCCATTAAGATTCATGCCTCAGCCATCTCAGCTCACTATAATACTGAATCACCTCTCTTCTCTCATCCTCTGGTAAAGCAGTTCCTTAGAGGGGCCAAACACTTAAGACCCCCCAGGAGAGCTCCCACTTCAGCCTGGGACCTTAACTTTGTATTGGAAAAACTTACTCTTCCCCCCCTTTGAACCGGCTGCTACATCAGAGTTGAAATTCATTTCTTGTACAACAGCTTTACTTCTAGCCATCACTTCAGCAAGAAAAGTGTCTGAACTGCAGGTCCTTACGACAGTGGGAACCCTTCATTATCTTCCATGCAGACAGGGTTTCTCTCAGGACTAACCCATCTTTTATGCCGAAGGTGTTGTCTAGTGTGGCCTTAAACCAGTCCATTCATTTGCCTACTTTTTTCCCTATTCATCAGAATAAAGGAGAAAGGATACTGCATTCTGTGGACGTGCACAGACAGCTTAGATTCTATGTGGACAGGACTAAGCCTCTCAGAAAATCTGAACAGCTGCTAGTCAGCTTTGCTGTAGGGGCAGAGGGGAAGGCCATTTCAAAGCAAACCATTTCCAAATGGATAGCACACTGCATCCATTTCTGCTACAAGCACCATGGAGAACCTACCCCACAGGGGATACAAACTCATTCCACTAGGGCTGCATCTACCTCTACTGCATTTCTCAGAGGAGTCCCTACCAGGGGCATCCTGGAAGTTGCAACCTGGAGCTCTGTACACACTTTCACCAAGCATTACCACTTGCCCATTTTTTTTCTAAATCCAGAGCTGGATTTGCCAACAGCAGTCTTACAGGGCCTTATTGCCAGCCCTAATGCTTCTTAATCTACCTCCACCCTTCCTTAACTTTGGGAATTAACTCATATGTGATGACTGCAACAGTGAAACATGAAGAACATAGTACAGCTGTGTACACTTAACCATAAATGTAGATGTTATAGTGTATTCACTGTTGCAGTCCTGGTTACCCCCCCTCCTGCCCCCTGATTGTCTTTGCTTTCTCCTATCCTTTTGGTTTGGTATATCTTATACGATGTGTATTTGGTTTTTGCTGGGGGTGTTTCACACCATATAATTGCTTACTATTGTGGGGCACCTGATATCTGGGGCAAGAAAAATTGATGTAATGGCGTCGGCTGCATGTTTTATACCCCTGGCGTCATGGAAGAAGCGAAAGTATCCGACACAGAAATCCCAAGACTCTGGTATTCAGGCTGGCTGAGGGCTACCTGCAGGCAGATAACCCTAATGTGATGACTGCAACAGTGAATACACTCTAACATCTACATGTATGGTAAGTGTACACAACTGTACTTTCTTGATGTCAATATTAATGGTCTGGACTTCATTTCTAGCTCCTCAACCACCTGCTTACAGCTTAACAGCGTTACCCAACTTATCACCTCTCCCACTTTTCTTCACAAACTTCCTAACACTACTTGTCTTCTTGACTGGATTATTGTCTCTCATTCCAACCTCTACCACCACCCTGAATCTCTCCCAGACTCCGTGATCATTCTCCTGTTCACATTCAAATATTCTCCCCCACCTTCATCATTCTCTCAAATTTATGGAACACCATAAACTTACTAAATTTAACTCTGAGACTTTCAATAACTATCTGTCTTCTATTGATTTGGTCATTCTCTCTTTGAACAATGCTGTTCTGCTATTCAATACTATCTTCTTAAACTTTCTAGATTCCCTAGCCCCTCCTCTGATTGTTAGTCAAATCACGTTCTTCCTCCTTGCTGTCCAAATCAACCCTAATCCTCATTCTAAGCAGAGACTCTGCATGGAAGCTCTGGATAAAAACAAAATCACTTACACACTCCCAAAAATATAGGGAACTCCATAACCTGGCTCAAAAACACGTAAATCTAGAAAAACAAAATCTACCACACACTCCTAACAACTAAACCTATAAATACCAAAACATTCTGGTACACCATCAACCAAATTCTGCATTTTGGTAACCCGTCAACACATAATCCCTGCCCAAACAACTTACCCTAAGAAACTGCCTCCATCTTCAATAGCTACTTTTTTAGAGACCATCAACAAACTCATGCCAACATCCAACACAAACCATCCCAATCCTTCCCCCACCCCTGAAATTCAAAACTGCTCTTTCTCTCTAAAGCCTATTCCTATCTGCTATATTAAAAATTGTTTCCTCAAACTTCAACCTTGCTCCCCTTCTACTGACAACTTGCCATCTCTGTTCCTAAAAGCTGCTGCCAACTCCATAGCATACCCAGTCTCTATACTAATCAGCCACTCTATCCATGAATCCTCTTTCCCTACTCGCTGGAACAAAATTTCTCACCATACCTATTCACAAAAGTGGAACCTCTGTAGAACTCTTTCACCCAATTGTTATACTCTCTCCCCTCCAAAATTCTTGAGCACTGTGTGAACAAGCAACTCCTGCCTTATCTCACTCAAGAAAACCTTATTACCCCTACTCAGCACGGTTTCCACCCCCACCACAGCACCACCACTGCTCTCCTTTCCTTTAGTAACTCAATTTCCGTAGCCAGAGACAATAATGAACTGGTCTCCTACCTCTTTTTAGATCTCTCAAAAGCCTTTGACACTGTCTCCCACTCCATCCTTTTCTCCAAACTTTCCCAAATTAATCTCTCCCCTAATACTACATTAGTTTTCCAGCTATCTCACTAACAGACAGCAAACCGTGAAAAGGATCTCTGCTCTTTTTTCCTTCCTCCCTCCCTGTAAAAATGAGTCTCACAGGGCTCTGATGTTCTTCGTGTTTCACTGTTGCAGTCATCACATTTGGGTTATCTGCTTGTAGTAGCCCTTGGTCGACCTGATTAACAAAGTCTTGGGTACTGCATACCGGTTGCTGTCTCTTCTTCCGTGACGTCACGTCGTCAGAGATATAAAACATGCAGCTGACGCCATTACATCAGTCTTTCTTGCCGTGCGGTGCCCGAAGCAGAAGCAGTTTGTAAGTGTCAGTCGGCCAACTCCTGAAATTTTCATTTTCGAGTTTCAGAACTGAAGTCATCAACTTAAAGCTAAGTACCCTGTTGGAGAAACATTTTCTTGCTCTAAGCCGATGTCAGTAAAAGTAAATAATTGCATTTCTTGTGGAAAGCAAATACCTCATAAAGATTCCCTTTTTCCTCCATCAAAATTCAGGCCTCAGCCATTTCAGCTCATTATAACACAGAACCTCCCCTCTTCTTTCATCCACTGCTCAAGCAGTTCCTCAGAGGGGCCAAAATTTAAGACCATCCAGGAGAGCTCCAACTCCAGCCTGGGACCTTAACTTTGTATTGGAGAAACTCAATCTTCCTCCGTTCGAGCCAGCTGCTACTGCAGATTTTAAATTCCTTTCATGGAAAACAGCTTTCCTTTTAGCAATCACTTCAGCTAGAAGGGTATCTGAATTACAGGCCCTTATGGCAGTGGAGCCTTTCATCATCATTCATGCGGACAGGGTGTCCCTCAGAACCAATCCCTCTTTCATGCCTAAGGCGGTATCCAGTGTGGCTCTTAATCAGTCCATCCATTTGCCTACTTTCTTTCCTAATCCACAGAACAAAGGGGAATGGATACTGCACTCCTTAGATGTTCACAGAAAACTTAGATTCTACTTGGACAGGACTAAACCTCTAAGGAAATCTGAAGAAATGCTGGAGGCATTTGCTGCAGGAACAGAAGGGAAGGCTATTTCAAAGCAAACTATTTCTAAATGGATAGGCCATTGCATTCATTTCTGCTATAAGCACCATGGAAAACCTATCCCACAGGGGATCAGACCCCACTGAACCAGGATCGTATCACCCTGTACTGCCTTTCTCAGAGGTGTCCCTACCACGGACATCCTAGAAGCTGCTACCTGGTGTTCTGTACATACTTTCACCAAGTATTACCATTTGCCAATTTTCTCTAAATCCAGAGCTGGCTTTGCCACTGCAGTCTTGCAGGGCCTTATAGCTGGTCCTAATGCTATCTAAATTCCTCCTCCCATCTTTAGCTTTAGGAATCTACTCTAAAGTGATGACTGCAACAGTGAAACACGAAGAACATAATACAGTTGTGTACACTTACCATAAATGTAGATGTTCGAGTGTATTCACTGTTGCAGTCCTGGTTACCCTCCCTCCAGCCCCCTGTCTTCTTTTGGCTATACCGCTACTCTCCTTTACTATGCTGAAAAGATTTTGATGTATTTACTTTTTTGTTGGAGGTATAACTTTGTATTCTCATATATTCAATTGCTTCCCATTGGGGGGTACCTGACATCTGGTGAAAGAAAATCTGATGTAATGCCGTCGGCTGCATGTTTTATACCCTTGACGACCTGACGTCACAGAAGAAGAGACAGCAGCCGAAGCAGGACCCAAGACGTTGTTATAATCAGGCTGATTGAGGGCTACTGCAAGCAGATAACCCAAATGTGATGACTGCAACAGTGAATACACTTGAACATCTACATTTATGGTAAGCATACACAACTGTACTTCCTTGGTACCATTGTTTTTAACATTTTTATTAATCAACTCCACGCATCCTGCCTTCAGTCATCCTTCATACAGTACATAGATGACTCTACTATTGTCAACATTGTTGACAAACCCCTCTGACCCGCTCACCCTAACTCAAACCCTTTTTAACCTCACTGAAACTTGGCTTACTAACAACCAACTCATTCTCAACCCTAAAATGACAAAATTACTCCTTTTCCTACCTAAATCTCTCTATCATCTTAAATCCTGCTTTACCATCTCCTCACTTAACTGCACTCCTATTTCATCTGAACCTCACACTAAGCCCCTTGGGAGCAATTATCTTTGACCAACTTAAATTTAACCTCCAGGTACACCACTGTATAAAAATCAACCAAAAACGTGGCCTACTCTATAGGAACACAAAACTCCTTACCCCCAACTCCAGAATCTTTCTCACCCAGGCTCATCGTCTTTCTAACCTCTTCTACTCCTCTCAACTCCTTACTAACTTGCAGTCCTCTCTTTTATCCAAACTTGAAGCCACATACGATAAAGCTGCCAGATTTGCAGCCAATCTACCACCAAAATCTCTCCACTTTCTTGCACTCCATACTCTCAGCTGGTTAGTTTCCAAACCACTTCTTATATACACAGCTTCTCATCATTCACACCATCCCAAATAAACCACTTCCTGCCCTAGCATCTCCTCACTTTTCTCCCTCTATAACCCACCTCGCTCCTTCAGAAGCTCTGAATAATTTCTCCTATATATCCACAAGCCAAAGAAATCCTTAGGACAAAACCTCTGCAGTTACCTTCCTAGTCTTTCTTGAAATAAGCTTCTCATGGTCCTCAGACATATAATTAATGTTCATGACTTCAAGATAGCTTTGAGAAATTATCTAAAAAGTGTCTGGGATTCATCAATGCAGTCATCCCACTTGGCATCCTTCTCTTTTCTATTTCAACTATCATCTGCTTCTCTCTTTTCCCTGTTAAATTTCTTGCTCCTAGACATTTTCCACTTTCTCTTCTCTCTGCTACCTCCTATTCATATTTTCTCCTTCCACTGTAACTCATCATACTAACTTCTATAACTACCTTTTAGACATGTAACATAATTCTCCTTTGGCTCTTACTCTATCTATACTCTCCTCCCTTTTGAATTGCCTCTTTTCCCAAATTTCCCCTTATTTGAACAACTTTGTTCATCTTTGACTTTATCAACTTATTTTGTTTTATATATGTATATATTAGCATAGTACTGTACTTAGTGTTAATTAGTTGCCTGTTTTATTCTTTCTTGTTTAACCTGCACTGTGTATGTATTTTTTGTTTAATTTGTATTGTAAAATTTCTATTGTATACTGAGTGTTGTGGAGCTTTTCTCCCTGGGTCTCCTCTGAAAAAGGGCAAAAGCTCAGTTGGACAATCCCAGTCAATAAATACACTTCCCCCTATTTTGATTTCCTGCATCATATCTGTAAGCCAGTTGGCAGTCCAACAGGTGAAAGTGTTTTATTCGCAGTTTATTCAACTTTTGTACTGTGCCTGTCAAAAGTTTTAGCTAGTTCAAGGTATGTGGTGTGTAACATTCTGCCTTCATCCATTGCTTTGGTGACCTTTTTAAAAAATCTGTCATCTCTTATATTTTATATTTATCTATTTTATAGGTTGCATGATAGACAATTGTACGATGTTCTTGTAGTCTCATGTTGCAGTATTCATAACTGTGGAGAGGTTGCTGCCTGCAGCACCAGAAATCCGGCCAGTATACCAAAGTCTTAGGAGCAGGTGTACGTGCGACGTTGGTCAGAGCCATAAACTGCTATAAAAGTGACATCTGCACATACCCACTTCAGATTGGACTGCCGCATACAGTAGAGTACCCCTGGTAAGCATGGAAGTGGAAAAGGGTGAAGCTTTTCAGACCAACATGTGAGACCAGGCAAGAGAGTACCTCATGGAGGTATGTGCCTGCTGCTGAGGTTTTATTGATGGAGAGAGTGATGTCCTGTCAGGTAGACCAACAGGTAGAGGTGGTAGGAGGGTGGGACTTGAATACTGCAACGTGGAAGAGAATGACATCTAAGGTTATGGTAAGTTCTAACACAACTATTCTATGTCCTATTCTCATGTTGCAGTATTCATAACTGTAGGGAGAGTACCAAAGCTTTTAGGTATGAGCCTGGGAGGAAGGATGAGGTCTCTGGTCTGAGACCATGTAGGATAGCTCTAGCAAATCCAGTTCTGGCTCGAGAAACCAAATCTAGTTTATAATGCCTGGCAAATGTATGGTCTGATGACCAGGTAGCCGCCTCCAGGATAGAAGCATAGTCTACCCCCCTAAAGAAGGCTGCTGAAGAAGCAGCTGCCCTGGTAGAATGAGCTCTCACATTTTCAGTTAGAACTTTCCCATGAAGGGAGTAACATGCAGAGAGAGCCTTTGAAATCCATGAAGATAGTCTTTTTTGAGACTGCCTTCCCCAAGGCCCTTGGGTGAAAGAAAGCGAAACAGCTGGTCATACAATCTAATGGGTTTGGATTTGTCCAGGTAATACCCAAGTTGTCTGGACATTTAAGGAATGTAGAGTTCTTTCATAAGAATTTTGAAGTTGAGGGAAGAAGACAGGAAGGTAAATGGTCTGATTTCAAGGTTAGCTCGTTAACTAACTTAAGCATGAAGGAAGGGTTAGTCCTGAGGGAGACCCTGTCCACTTGACAAAAGTGGAGATTATTCACATTATCACCTCAGTAAAGTTTTTTTTAGTTGCATCACTACAAACCACTACTAATGTATGGCAATCACAATATTCTGTAACTTAGTTTCTTGAATAATTTGCTGCGAGTAATAGCAGGGAAGAGTTATTTATCATCTCTTTTGTGATGGATCTTTACTTCAGTTTAGGAGTTAATGCATTTTCTCATCCATGGATGAAATACATGTGCTTTGATTATGCCCATATTCATTCTTTTTGATGCTGATAGTGTATGAATATCTGTGTACTTTTAGACAAAAGTAGCAAATTATTGATTAATGTTCCACCTCCATGATTTATTTTACTGATCTTTCTGATTTCTTGTAGTTTACTGAATTTCATACACAAATTCATTTCATCAAGACTACTCTACCTTGAGAACTGAGCAAATTTCATAGAAATAAAATAAATTTTGGAGAGTAACAAATGTAGGATGCTCAGGCGGAAGAACAAGGTTTAAGGAAGTCAAGAAAGGTGGAAATTATGTAATACTGGCATGAATGAATGAATGAATGAATGAAATGTATTAAAAAGAAAACGCGTACGTATCTTATGTGACATAACAGTGGAGACTTAAGGTGTTATCTGATGATGTTAATCCCATTCGTCACTGATGGGTTAGGCTCCGAGCCCTCAGAACAGAGTCTGCCTAATACCAAGCTCGCGTACACCAAAAACTGTTGAGCTAAGCTGCTACCCACAGTGCCCTTCTCCCAGTTACCTCAGATCTCTTTTGCCGCACAGCCATATAGCAGCATTTCACCGAGCTCTCCAGCTATGTGTCATTTTTTAACCTTTTTCTAAACTAACTTGTTTTTCTACCCTCTTTATCTATCTAGCTCCACCTATTGGGTATTTCTTATACCATCATTGGTACGCCCTCTCATACCCTTGTGGTATCATTTGATACCATCGTTGGTATCTTGTTTACTGCTTCCTTTTGTCACTTTCTTAGCAGTACTTTGTTCTGTGTGTGAGGATATGTCTGAGATAAAAGGGACTTCAGGGTTTAAACATTGCATTTCCTGCAATGGCAAACTCCCTAACAGTGACTCGCACGACGATTGTGTGTATTGTCTGGGGGTTTCTCACCTCTTTTTGAAACCTCCTTGCCAGATTTGCCTACGTTTTTGTCACCTTTCTCAAAGGCCCTTTCTGTGTCGGAGGTCTCAACCCCTCCAGTGAAGGACAAAAAACGTCCCCATTCAGATCCCTCTTTACTGGCTCATGACAAGGGCAAGTCCCATAAACACAAGGCCCACAAATCTTCTATCGAACACAAGATTGTTTCATCGGCTCAGACTAGTTGCTTCTGTTCTGAGCTCAGCTCCAGTTGCTTCTTTATCCAATGTCTTGGATATTACAGAAACTTCGAAGTCTGCACCGACATCTGCGGCATCATTTCTAGATTTAGTCCTATCCAAGTAAAAACGTAATTGTCTATGTACATCCAATGAATACAGACAGTATTCTCCTTTACTGGAATAATTTGGGAAAAACACTAGGAGTTCAGTGGACTGGTTCACAGAGAAATCAGAAATCACTTTGGGGAGAAAAGATGGATTAGTACGAACAGATACCCTGCATTTATGAAAGATTAAATATGGACTCTATGCATAAGGCTTGTAATTCTGATATCCGTCTAGCTTATGTGACAGCCACCAAAAATAGAAATTTCCATGACAGAAATTTAAGGTCACATTTTGCAGCAGATTCAAAAGGGCGTAAAGAGAGAGTGTGTAATACCAGGGAGAGATGCCATGCCTCTAACTGCCACCTGATTGGGGGTCTGCTGTGAAAAACTCCTTTGAGAAAGGTCTTGCATATGTGGGTGGAGATAAGTGGAACGTCTTCTAGACCGTTATGAAAATTGGAAATTGCTGTCAAGTGAACTCGAATGGTAGAAGCTGATGCTCCATTCTCAAAAAACTCAGATGGGTATTGAAGTATAAAAAGATACAGGAGCTGAGAGGGGGGTCTAACATCTGTTCTTTGGACCACAGAGTGAACCTTTTCCACTTATCTCTGTAGAGTTTTCTGATGGATGGCTTATGGGAGGCCAGAATAATATCGTGAACAGGTGAGGAGAGGGTTTCCTGCCTGGTGACTAACAGAAGTAGAGAAACCAAGTTGTCCGCTTGAGAGTGGAATATTCGGGAGAGTCAACCCTTGGGGGGGTTATTAAGTCCAGACTACAGCTCCGACCTTACTGTCTTCAATAGTTTCGGCACCGACTTCACCTTTTACCACACCGAAGGTAGTTCCAGCAATCCCTTTGGAACCGATAACCTTGACTCCCTCCTCGGTACCGAGTCCCTTCTCGACGCCGTTGATTCCTCTATTGCCTGTCTCCTAGAGACTACGGTGCAGACAACTCGAACACCATGGACCCAGTACTCCCCTTCATTGGACCCGTTCTTAGGCCAGACTTGTAGCCCTTTTCTGGACTGGCCTGACTCCCCTTCAGGAGTATCTACAAGGTCCACCAGGAGTCTTTCTGAATTCAATGTGGTGTGTCTGCGGGACTAGCTGTTTGACAGCCAGAGAGATGAACATTCCTAAGACTCATCCCATTTTGGGTTTTGGGTCTACTGCTCCTAGGGCTCACACTTATACTCCTCTCCCAGAAATGTTGGTTCTCAGGCCCATAGCTTTGACGTCCTTGCTGGGAACCCATTCCTTGATGCCGACAGTGACCCTCACTGAGGCTTTGAGGCCACCCCTTTGGGTTTCGGTTCCATTGGAACCATTCCCTTCCTCAGTTTCATGGTTGGGGGGGGGTGGAACCCTTGGTTCTAAGCACGGTTCCAAGTTTATCGGTTCCGTCCTCTGAGGCAACTCCTGCCCCGATCTTGCTTGAGGCTCCATCCCCGGGAGTGGGACTGACTGAGCGGGGGGGTGACCCCAGTTCCGAGATTGTCCTACTCTGTTACTGGCTGTCATTCTTCTTCAGCCAGGCCTGTTTTCCGGGTGATGGAGTGGGTGCTTGCTTCTAGAAGCACTCCTCCTACGTTGGATCTTTCCCCTGCTCCCTCTTAGCTACAGCTACTACAGGCCACCTCCCCAGGAGACCGAGAACAGAAGCCTCAGGAACCCCCAGTTCAGGGTATTCTTCCTTCCGAGTTTTCAGACATCCCCACTGAAGAACGTCCTCTGAAGAAGGCGTGTAAGAGGAAACACCTTTACTCTCCGGAGGAGTCTCTCTCAGAGGATATGGACTACGATGACGGGGAGGGGTCCCCACAGTCACCCCCTGACCTCCTTTTTTGGAGACATCCTCGAAATATTGAAACAAGAGGGGTGGCTGGAAGCCCTCTAACCCTTCCTCGGAAGAGTCTGTCTTCCTGCAGGCTTTCCGCTCTTGTCCTTCTACTTGGGTGACCCCACCTGCCGACGAGTTAGTCCAGCTTATCATGCAGCGTGTGTGTAGCGAATCATGCAGCGTGTGTGGAAGAACCCCGATTCTATTGAAGCTATTCCGAGGAGACCAGACAAGAGTCTTTCCCCACCAGAGGAGCATCCCCACTGGTCTAGAGGCTTGCCAGTAGATGCTATGGTGGTGGCGGTGGCCACTAAAAAGGACCTTGTGGAGGAAAGTCCTACTGTTAACCCATCCAACAGAGAGTTCCGGGCTGTGGACAGACTAGGGAAGCAAGTCTTTGCTTCAGCAGACTTTGCAGTCAGGTCTCTGAATTACTTGGCACATTTCACGATGCTCCAAAGGGATCTGATTTCCGAACTTTCTGGAGCCCTCACGGGTCAAGTTTCTGATGTAGCACGAGACTAAGTTGCCTCTCAACTTGCCACCCTTGAGTCTATCTCCAACTCGTCCATGAGGTTGCTCTCCCACGCAACCGAAGGGGCAGCTGGAGCTGCGGGTGCAGGCATAGTCATGAGGCGTCATGCCTGGATGCACATCTGTGACCTCGCGGACTCCAAGTCCTCCTTTTTGAATGTCCTTATTGAACTATCTTCCTTGCTTGGTTCTAAAGTAAATGACACACTGACCAGGTGTGAGCAGGGCAGAAAGACCTTGTCTGCCATTGGCCTATGTTTTTCCAAGCCCCAATGTTCTTTTTCCAGGAACCAGAGGAGTGGGAAAATATGGCACAAAAAAATCTCAAGTTCCTTTCCACAACGCACGTGGTGAGGATTCCTCCAGAGGCAGAGGGGTTTCCAATGGTGGAAGATGCCCCTTTAGGAGCAGAGGGGGTCCTTGAAATCAATGCTCCAGGGATTCTTTCTCCAGACTGTCTTAACGCTTCTGAAGCGTTTCCCAATTGCTTTCCTTCTGGAAGCAGTCGGGGCTCGTTATTGTCTGCACCAAACTGCCTGGCACTCTATTACAAAAGATCGCTGGGTGCAGAGAATAATCTCCAGAGGCTATTACATTCCTCTAACATCACGTCCAAAACCTACAAAACACCTTCCTGATGTTCCTCCCAGTCAAAGGGAAGAAGTCACTTCAGAGATAAGAAAGCTGTCAAAAGTCATCCAACCAGTTCCCCCAGACCAATGTGGATCCGGTTTTTACTCGAGATTCTTTTTGGTGTGAAAAAAGACCAGAGACTGGAGACCCATTTTGGATCTCCACCATCTAAACAAGTCAGTGATTCTAACCAAATTCCGCATGGTCACTATTCAATCCATTCTCCCATTTTTACAGGAGGATGTTTGGATGTGCTCGATAGACCTCCGGGATGCGTATTACCACATCAAAATGGAAAAATGCTCCAGGATTCTCCTTCGCTTCTGGCTAGGAGCCAGTCATTACCAGTTCAGAACTCTGCCATTCGGTCTTTAGATGGCCCCCAGAGTGTTCACGAAATGCCTAGCAGTGGTGACAGCTCATCTGAGACTTCAGGGATTCTAGGTGTTATCATATTTAGACGATTGGCTCCTCTCCGCCCCCACCAAGCGTCTCCTGACCATAGCCCTCCATTACACACACTCACTGGCAGAGTCTCCAGGCATCACAGTCCATTGGGAGAAATCCAATCTACAACCTACCCAACAACTGGAATTTATAGGAGCAGTTTTCAATACTCGAACATGCCTGGTATCTCTACCACCTCACAGGCTTCAGAGGTTAAGATTGCAAGTACAAGTGATACTCTGTCAAAGAAAGGTGTCAACAAGGGAAGTTCTCCAAGCTCTGGGGTTTATGGCTGCAGCCATTCCTATTGTTCTTCTGGCAAGATTACACATGAGACTGTTATAGCGGCTCCTATTGTCCCAATGGTTGGCAAATCTTCACCCCCCCCCTAAACTCACAGATCCTCAGTACCAACTCTTGCAAGCAAGATCTTCTCTGGTGGATGAGGCCAGATGAAAAACTTTGATGTCATCCCTTCCAGATCCCTCAACCCAACGCCACAGTGACCACGGACGCTTCCCTGATGGGGGGGGGGGGGGGCATTTACAGGGAAAGACTGTCCAAGGCACATGGTCCAGCTTAAAGGACAGCTTGCATATCAGTGTTCTGGAGTTGAGAGTGGTGCTGTTAGTGTTGCAGGCATTACATCCGCTCCTTCAATTGGAATTATTTCGATTCAATCAGACAGTATGTCAGTAGTCTGGTACATAAACAAGGAGGGACCAAATCCTACCCCCTATGTCGAGAGGCCATGAGAATTTGGCACTGTGCAATAGCTTCCAACCATTTCCTTATAGCAACACATATCCCGGGGATCTGCAACGTGATTGTGGACAGGTTGAGCAGATGCATTCTCCTTCCACACGAGTGGTCTCTCAACCCGAACGTGACGGCAGAAATTTTCAACCGGTGGGGCCAGCCTTGCTAGAATTTCTTCACTTCCCCTTTAAACAACAAATACAGCAGCTTCTTTGCCCTTTTTCCCCCAGAGCGGGAGTCCCCGAGAGACGCTTTAACTCATGACTGGCCCTGGGGTCTCCTCTATGCTTATCCTCCAATTCCCTTGATAACCCTATTTTTTGAAGAAAACAATTCAGTTGAGATGCAAGGTGATCCTCATTGCCCCATTCTGGCCTCAACAAGTGTGGTTCCCCTTCCTCCAGCTTCATCTGTTACAACCTCCACGGATCCTGGGCACTCGTCTTGACTTAATCTCTCACCCCCAAGGGTGGACTCTCCCGAATATTCCACTCTCAAGCTGACAACTTGGTTTATCCACTTCTGTTAGTCACCAGGCAGAAACCCTCTCCTCACCTGTTCACGATATTATTCTTGCCTCCCATAAGCCATCCATCAGAAAACTCTACAGAGATAAGTGGAAAAGGTTCACTCTGTGGTCTAAAGAACAGATGTTAGACCCCCTCTCAGCTCCTGTATCTTTTTATACTTCAGTACCTATCTGAGTTTTTTGAGAATGGAGCATCAACTTCTACCATTCGAGTTCACTTGACAGCGATTTCCAATTTTCATAACGGTCTAGAAGATGTTCCACTTAACTCTACCCACATATGCAAGACCTTTCTCAAAGGAGTTTTTCACAGCAGACCCCCAATTAGGTGGCCGTTAGAGGCATGGCATCTCTCCCTAGTATTACACTCTCTCTCTCTTTACGCCCTTTTGAATCTGCTGCAAAATGTGACCTTCAATTTCTGTCATGGAAATCTCTATTTTTGGTGGCTGTCACATCAGCTAGACGGATATCAGAATTACAAGCCTTATGCATAGAGTCCATATTTAATCTTTCATAAATGCAGGGTATCTGTTCGTACTAATCCATCTTTTCTCCCCAAAGTGATTTCTGATTTCTCTGTGAACCAGTCCACTGAACTCCTAGTGTTTTTCCCAAATTATTCCAGTAAAGGAGAATACTGTCTGCATTCATTGGATGTACATAGACAATTACGTTTTTACTTGGATAGGACTAAATCTATCCGCAGGTCAGATAAACTTTTCATCTCCTTCTCTGGACCAAAAATGGGATGTGCCATAGCAAAAGTCACTTTATCAAAATGGCTCAGATTGTATTGCCTTTTCATACTCACAAGCGAATGAGCCTAAACCTGTCAATATCAAAGCACATTCAACAAGAGCCATAGCAACTTCTGTTGCTTTTCACTCCAGAGCCTCTATGGACGACATTTGCGCAGCAGCCATTTGGGCTAAACCTCACACTTTCATCAAGCATTACAAATTGGGCATGGTCTCCAGGGGAAGTGCGGCCTTTGGCTCAATGGTACTCAGGAATGTTCTTCCATAAGGGCCACCCAGGTTTTCAAGTAGCTTGGGATTTGTCCCATTAGAGATGAATGGGAAGAAGAGTAACATCATCAGATAAAGAAGTTATGTCTTACCATAACGTTCCATCTGTGTTGTTGATCTTCCATTCATCACATCCCACCTTCCGTCCCCCACCAAAGGCTCCTTGTGGATCCTATGGGTCCTTGTGGTGTTTTCAGGGTTTTTGCGCAGAAAATGGCCTCTGCCTTTTACTTCTATATGTGTCATGCAAACTTGATCTGAGGTAACTGGGAGAAGGGCATTGTGGGTAGCAGCTTAGCTCGAGAGTTTTTGGTGTACGCAAGCTTGGTATTAGGCCGACTCGGGTCCGAGGGCTCGAAACCAAACCCATCAGTGATGAATGGAAGATGATCAACACAGATGGAATGTTATGGTAAGACATAACTCTCTGTCTTTTAATATATGTGAGCTTGTATTACAGTAAGACCAAACTTCAACTTGCGTTCTTCGGTTATTGATTTTTCTCTTCAAGTATCCCTTAGTCTTATCCAAAATTAATGTTAATCTAGTTAACTTTTTAGCTCATTATTAAAAGTAAAAGCTTAATTCAATTCATACGTGACGTTTCATTTTAAATCAATTACCTTTAAATAAAGCATTCTATTTTGAGAAAGTAAAAGAATTGTTAATAGTCTACATATTACAGAAATACCATTTTCATTATATACATTTTTCTTTTTCACGTCTACTTAACTTTCCGTTTTTACTCATGATCAAGTTCCTTAATTTCTTCACTTAGGCTAATAAAGTTCTGATGGCTCCATTTTGAAATATCTGCACTGGAAATGTCGAGTGCTGATACATGGGAGGGGGTACTGGAAATGCAGGAGAATTGCGAATGTCAAACATCGCTCTTCTTTAAAGGTTTTTGTGGGGGGGGGGGCAACTTATACATACTAATTCCAACCTCTCCATACCTCAGAGAAAAGGGAATATTCTGGGAAATGGCAACCTCTGACAGTATTCATAAGGTTGTTTTTTCGCAATTCAGACTCCATATTTCAAGACTCACTTTAGCGGGTCCCAACATTTCCAATGGTTCGTGTTGTGATACTTGAATGAACCTTTTAAAAGGCATTTAGCAGGAAAGAATAAAGAGGAGACAGGTGACAAAAATAATCCTCCAACAAATGTTAACCAACCAAATTGTAATTGATCTGTGGTTATTATGGGCATATGACAACATACATCTCATAATTTTTAGGTTCATGATATGTCACATATGGGTGGAATTAAAATTGTAAATATGCTACCATTATTCCTTTTTGGTACCACCCTTGGTTGTTGTGTCTTTTGGCTTTTCCCGGTTAGGGGGTCGCCATAGCGGAACTCCGGTCCGCTAATGATTGGCAGTAGAATTTTACGTGCCGAGTTGCCGGCCCTGACGCACAACCTTCAACGAAGGTACGCCCATTCATGCATGTATCCACACAGAAGACGCCCTAACTGAGAATCGAACAGGACAACGTCTTACTGTGAGGCAACAATGCTACCGCAGCACGACCACCGCAGTTTTGGTACCACTGTTTGTCTGAATCTGAAATGGGTCCATCAGATTCAGTGTTATCTGTGATAGGCTACCTGGTAAACAAATGTAAATCAGTTATGATGATCTTCATGTTTTACTATTACAGTCTTGACTGTTGGGATTTCCTGCCACGAATCCCACAGCCGGGCCGAATACCAGGGAGAACTGTTTTCCCCTCCCAGGCTGGAGGATGCCTTTACTGACATCAGTACATTCAGGTATAAAGGGAACCAGCCTAAATCATCACTTCAGTCTTTTCTTGCCACCAGAGCCCAAAACAAGTATAGCAGTGTATCAGTCGGTCCGCACTAGAGAGAAGTTGCCTGAAAGATAAGTACCCCATTGGGAAACTCTCTTCTTTTTCACTTAACTCATGTCAGAAAAAGTAAGTAAATTGTCTCCACTGTGGCAAACAAATCCCATACAGAGAATTCCATACTCTTTCTGTTACTTGCCTAGGACCAGACCACAATGCCCCTAATTGTCATTTGTAGGGTCAAATTCTTGGCTCGTTTTCTAGGACAAGAATCAGTTGAACTGTGCCTGATGGCATCCACCGGTCGTCCTGATCTTGTGGTGCATAAGCTCAAAAAAGAGAAGAAACTTAAGCCAAAGTCTATGGATGACCATCACTCCCCAGCTGACTCCTGCTAGACTGATGATTGATGAAGAGGTGAGGTGCCTTTGCAGCCCCCTTCGACATTTGAAACAGCAGCCCAGGCCTCTGTCGAGACCCATTTGGAGTCTGGCATGCCTTTGGTTCCTTCAACTTCCACTACTCACGTCTTGAGCTCATCGGTTGGGTCTGAGTTTGCTCAGCAGGTCACTGCTTCCAGTGAGCGCTCGTTAACCGGTGACATAGCAAGGCCTAGGCCTACACTGTTGTGTTTTCAGATTCAGGTGCCAGGTCATTGGATGCAACTAGGGCTAAGGCCAAATCCCACCCCAAAGGAAGGCAGCGTATCAGGGCTTCCACCTAGGCCTATGGGCTCCCAGTAACCGGGATCCCAACAGGATTTGATTAGACTGACTGAGGACGTAATTAACATTGTAAGAACCAGACAGACCACAGGTGAAGCTACCCCAGGAAAAAGGAAAAGGGTTTACCTATACTGATCTTGATCCTGAACCCTTCTTATGTGAGGGAGGATTCAGACTTGGGAGACTCTGGATCAGTGGAAGGACCCTCTTACACATCCTTTGAGGAATCAGATTCTGAGGAGAACCTTCTCTCGGCTTAACATCCAGAGGATCAAACTTTTGGGGACACTCCTCAGGCTGAGAGACAGCATTTTCAGTGGGAAGCGTGAGATTACCCCCAGATCAAGAAGAGAGTTAAGGAGTTATTGGACCTCCCTGAGCACAAACCTTTAGCTATCCTTCCCATTTTGGAAGTGGTAGAAGATGTTTTCCAGGATGCCTCCATGAATCCTGACTCACTTCCCCCCTGCCCCTAGGAAACGAGACAGATTTTACAGGGTGCAAGACACCCATAAATATCTGTTTAAGAACCTTTCTGCTGATCCAGAAGTTGTTACTCCAGGGCATAAAGGGGCTAGGGCCAGTGTATCCAAGAATTCCCCTGCCCACGGACAGGTTTGGAAAAAAGGTGTGCACCTCCACTAATCTGCCTGAGAGCCCTCAACTTTCAATTACATATGATCAAATATCAGCAAACCATCCTGGGTCAACTCAAGCAAAACATTTCAACTGTAGAAGATAAAAATCTTTCCAAAGAACTTTTGGACTTGTCATTCCAGATGTTCTTTGTATTTCACTGTTGCAGTCATTACATTTGGGTAATCTGCTTAGCAGGTTGCCCTCAGTCGGCCTGATTAACAAAGTCTTGGGTCCTGCATCGGTTGCTGTCCCTTCCTCCATGACGTCAGGTCGTCAGGGGTATAAAACATGCAGCCAACGCCATTACATCAGTCTTTCTTGCTGTGCGGTGCCCGAAGCAGTTCGCAAGTGCTGGTCAGCCGACTCTGGAAATTTTCGTTTTTGAGTTTCAGAACCGAAGTCTTCAACTTAAAGCTAATTACCCCGTTGGGGTAACCTTTTCTGATGTCAGAAAAAGTTAATTGCATTACTTGTGGAAAGCAAATACCTCATAAAGATTTTCATTCGTACTGTATTCCTTGCCTAGGCCCTGACAACGACGTACCTTGCTGTTAGATTTGTGCTTTATTTGATCAGCACACTATCTATCGTCTGTACATTTTTGCCTCTAAATATTTTGGTTCTTGGTTTAATTATCCAGAAATATAGTCTGTTAACCATCTGACTACCGGGATTCTGAAAAAACACAAAGATAAAGACAGAGACAGGCTGCCGAGGTCCAAAACTGCCGGTGACGCTTCTCTGAAGCCAGTCGCCAGTTCGCCGATACTCAGTGAAGTGTTTTCGCAGCCCCTGATACCCGCTACTTCTGATTTACAGGCCTCTACTGAGACCCATTCGGAGTCCGGTATGCTGCGAGATACTTCACCTATGGAACCCGCGGATATCTCTACCTTGGATGGGTTTGGAGCCGCTGTGCAGGCACCGGCTTCTGAGGGTGTATTCAGGCCTACAGACTTGCATATTAAATCGACACCGCCTTCATTACCAAGGCCTAATCTCGATCCATGTCTAAAAAAACGATGCCCAGGCCACATCTTCAGGCCCCTATGCCTAAAACACATGCTAAAAATGGCTGAAGATCTAATTACTCTAATCAGGGGTAGTCAACCCCCCCCCCCCCCCGCCTCTAAGAGGCCTAGGGCTGAGCTTGATTATGAATCTTCTGAGCAGGATTCTGTTTCTTCTAACTCTTCTAATGACCTGGATTTGTCCATACCTACATATGAGGATTCTGATGCAGAGGATTCCATTCGCTCTGCTTCCCCTCCTGAGGATTATTCTTTTGGGGAAACTTTACATACTTTAAGGGAGCATTTCCACTGGGAAAGCCAACATTTTTCTGATTCAGAAAAGAGGCTTAAGGATTTCCTTCTACCTCAGCATAGGCCTTTGGCTATACCTCCTGTACTAGACATTGTTGATGTGTTCTCTGAATCCAGTTTGGCCCCTGATTCCCGGCCTCCGGCTCCTTGTAAACCTGACAGATACTACAGGGTTCCTGAGTCCCACAAGTTCCTTTTCAGAAATCCTGTTGCAGATCCAGAAACCATTTCTCAGGGGCCCAAGGGCATACTGCTAAAAATCCTACCCCTTTTGATAGAGACTCTAGGGCGCTGGATAGATGGGGTAAAAAGGTTTATACTTCTGCAACCTTGGTAATCAGAGCTTTAAACTGCCAGTTTCATATGTTAAAATATCAATGGCATATTATTGGACTGCTTAAACAGAAAATGATGATTCCTGACTGTGTGGAAAATAAAGATTTACAGAATTTAATGCATTCTGCTGAACAAGTTGGAAAATATACTTTGCAATGTGGTTTTCATTCTTTAGAGGCCTCTTGCAGGGCTGCTGTTACTGGGTCTTTGCTTAGAAGGCATGCTTGGCTTAAGGAGCAATCTCTGCCTGATCATGTTAAAGCAAAACTGTTGGATGCTCCTTTGCAGCAGGACCGTCTGCTTGGTAATAAGGCTGAAGAAGTTCTAAAAAAGATGGAAGATGAAGCTAAATCTATGCAAACTGTGAAATATTTCTTACAAGTACAACCTCCAAGATTTAGTAGGCACTGGCCTGCAAAGAACTGGTCCTTTCCAGTTCCTTCCAGAGCCACTCAAGCCAAACCCAGACATTCCAAAAGCACCAGGTTTCAGTCCCAAGGGACTTTCAGAACTAAGCAATGGGGTGCCTCCGCTTCCAAATCTGGAAATAAGACACCCCCTATGGTAAACAGGTCTCAATGACTTCCTTTTAAAATTCCCAAGCACTTATCTTTTAACCGCCCCTTTGGGGGGAAAGATTGCTCTTCGTGCAAAGAACTGGGAACACACAACCCAGGACAAATGGGTTTTAAATAGTGTCCCAGGAATTCAGATTTCATTTCCATATGTTGCCAACACCAAACGGGTGGCCAGACCTGCCCCAAATCAGTGGGCAGAGGCTCAAAAAAAGGAACTTTCCCTATTAAGCATGGGGGCTATTCAACTGGTACCAAAAGAGGAAAAGGGGCAAGGTTTCTATTCCAGGCTTTTTCTGGTACCCAGAAAAGACAAATCATGGCGTCCAATCCTGGACCTTTCTACTCTAAACACCTTTCTGGAGATTCCAAAATTCAAGATGCTGACTCTTCACTAATTATTTCCTATGCTAGGCAAAGACGCCTGGTTGGCAACTCTAGATTTAAAAGAAGCATACCTGCACATCCCTGATTGCAAGACTGCATATGAGGAAACTACAGTGGTATCTAAAAAGTCTATGGAGTCAACATTGTCACAGCCTGGAAACAATGATTCCTATCATATCTTGCCTACGCCTGGAGTTCCTATGGTGGGCAGAGGCCTGCCACCAGAACAAGGGACTACCATTCACACTACCCCCTGCCGCACAAACCCTAACTACAGATGCATCAGACTGTGCATGGGGGGCTCACCTGGCAGGGAAGTGCATTCAGGGCAAATGGAACCCAAATCAAATGCACCTACACATCAATCAAAAAGAAATGTTAGCTGTACAGAATGCTCTGACAGCCTTCAAGGACTACATTCTTCAGGACAACTAATGGTAAAGACAGACAACACCACAGTTATGTGGTACATAAACAAGCGGGGGGGGGTACACATTCCAACCCCCTCTGCAGACTAGCCATTGTATTGTAGAACACAGCCTTGAGCTACCAAGTGCACCTTCAAGCTCAATTCTTGCCAGGAAATTTGAATACACTGGCAGACGGACTTAGCAGAAATCTCATGGACCCACACGAGTGGAAACTGGAACCACAGATTTTCAACATGTTGACAAGCAAATGGGGGAGCCCAGACATCTATTTGCCTCCCCCCAGAACTACCAGTTGGGCAAGTTTTGCACAAGGACTCCCCACAAACAAGCCTGGAAAGTGGATGCTCTGTCCTTCAGCTGGAAAAACCTATCAGTCTATGCCTTTCCCCCTCTGCCTGTGCTCTCCGAAGTTCTACTAAAAGTCAAACAGGACACACCAAGGATGATTTTGATTGTTCCAGACTGGCCGCACCAACACTGGTACCCCTTCCTGCGCAGTGTGTCGCAAACATCTCCATGGCACCTGCCTCAGACCCCTTCCCTGCTGTCTCAGCAGGAGAACCAAATTTTGCACCCTCAACTTCCAACATTGAACCTTGCAGCCTGGCTAATCACTTAAATTCACCCTAATCATCCCTCAGCAAACCTGTGATGGATGTCATCTTGGAGGCAAGGAGACCTAGTACTAGAAAATCTTATGCTGACAAATGGAAAAGATTCTGTGCCTGGAACCAATCTTTAGGGATGAGCACAGCAGCGCCCAATTTACGTCAGATTTTGCAATACCTACCTGAGATGCTTCACAAGGGACTGTCTTTTTCCTCCATTTAAAATCCACGCCTCAGCTATTTCAGCTCACTGTAACACAGAACCACGCCTTTTCTCTCATCTTCTGCTCAAGCAGTACCTCAGAGGGGCAAAAAACGTGAGACAACCCAGGAGAGCTCCTATCCCTGCCTGGGACCTTAACTTTCTTTTGGAGAAACTCACTCTACCTCCTTTCGAGCCAGCCGCTACTGCAGACTTAAAATTTCTTTCTTGGAAAACAGCCTTCCTTTTAGCAATCACTTCAACTAGAAAGATATCTGAATTACAGACCCTTAGCAGTGGAGCCTTTCATCGTCTTTCATGCGGACAGGGTAAAAGGGTAAAAGGTCAGAGCTTCCAGGCAAAGGCATCAACAGAGATCAAGGCAATGGTCCTCTGAAACACCCAGGCAAGGGAGTTCTAGGTCACAGCCCTGAAAAAGACCGCAATTATGACTCTCTCCCTCCGCTCCACCCTTCCACCACCACCCCAAAACTAGTATGTTTGATTGTATTCACTGTTGCAGTCTCCTTTCCCTCTCTCCTACCCCCTCAGCCTACTAGGTAGGCTACTAGAATTGGCAAAGGACCCTACACCTCCCAACCCTGGTTTGGGTTTTGTCTACTTCGGCCCACCTTGGGTACACTTGGGGGTTCTATGAATCCACTCTACCTTAGTCCACCTAGAGTGCACTTGGGGCTGCTTCTAAGCAGGTCAAGAAAATACTGAAGTGATGATGCAGGCTGGATCCCTTTATACCTGAGCATACTGATGTTGGTAAAGGCATGCACCAGCCTGGGAAGCGAAAACAGTTTTCTCCTGAAGTCAGGCCAGCCGTGGGCTTTCATGGCAGGAGATCTCAACAGTTAGAACTGCAACAGTGAATGCACTCTAACATCTGTATGTATGTTAAGTGTACATAGCTACTTTCTATTCTGTGCTAACCAGTCAAAAATTATCACAAAGATGGCAGAGGTGTAGAAAGTCAAACATGAAAGAAATGCCAACTGTAATGAAAGAATAACTAGAGTAAATATGAAGAAATAAGATGGGAGAATAACAAGTGTGTAATCTTGTTTCATATCCTTTTCTATCCCCCACACCCCTCTTTCAGTGCTAAATGTCTTGCTATTCTTTGGCTGGATAGTTAGTTTTTGAGGTAGCATCTGCTCTTACAGTTATTTTAGTAAATGAATGCACGCTGTTTAGGCTGCAGTTTACTTGGATGCTTTACCCAAGTAGGGTAGGAGAATCAGACTAATTCAAAGTCAGAAATTTTATCTATATTTTACAATACCTTATTATTCATATTGTAATTTTGGTTCTATCTTTTTCTTATTTTGAATGCAGGATCACTCTTAGTAAGCAAGTTCTTTTCTTAGATGTAAAAATGTCAGGAGATTTGCATATAAGATCTGGGGAATTAATTCTCTTTGTTGGAATAGAACTCTTTGCTGTTTTAGCTCGCATTGCTTCCTACGTATAGAAACATTACCTCATCTTGAAATGGAAACCGTGTGTGTGTGTGCTATAGCAGAAAAAAATCTTGGATTCTGATATACTGAACATTTAGGAGTAATAAACCAGGACTGCTACTGCTGTTGCTCTCTTCCTTCTCTTCGGAACGCTCAGGATTTGGGGAACTAATAACTGCTGCTGCAAAAAAGCTGAAGCAAGACTCCTACCCCCCAAAAAAATATTATAGACTTAAGGACCCCCATTTTACACAGAATTTGTTACATGGAGTATAGAAATGGAGATGGCTGTAAGACTAAACCTCCAATAAACTGCCTGTGTGTCAGCTGCAGTCATACTGGTAGCTTGGTTAGGCAAAACTTTCTACAGAAGGCAGTAAATCACACTGTTTAGTTTGTTAGAATTGTTCTTTTAGCACCTCTTTGTAATATGTTTTCTTCCCTGTACAATTAATTTGCTCCATTGTGTATTTCAGTTGTACTTTTTACATTTTAATCAATTTTTCGTGGATGTGAAATGTATGACTGTTTTATTGATATGTTTTACATTTGGCATTGGTGTGACTGCTGGCATCTCTCCTTTTTGAAGAGAAAACTGGCTGTAAGCTGCTATAATTTATAATATACTGATTAGCTCATCATGGCAATTTGTGCTGTGCACATGTAAAGGTGGTGCCATTCAGTAGAGAGGTATCAGGGGTATTCAGAAAGAAGTCCGTCATGGGTATGCTGGAGTAAAGAGCATGATGTTAAGATGGCATGGCCCTGCGATGGTTAGTGGTACAGGAATGCTGTTATAGTCATGCAAGAGACTGCTGCATAATATATCTTTGCAGCTATGAAAACTACATTAAATGGCTCTACATGCAGAAACTATAAAAACGCATATGTTTATCTTTTCATGACATTTTACACTATCCAAACCTGCCTGCAGCAAAATAAAAAAAAAATACTTTTTACAAAGAGCAGATCTGAAGTAGGATGTTCATTTGTCTGCAACCTGTGGGTTACGGATCCGATATCGGATCCGAGCCGGCAACTTGTTTCAAGCTAATGGATCCGAGCTCCTAGCTCCTCCCTTCACCCATAATCCCCTGCTAACCCTCCATGACCTCAGATCTAGTTTGCCGTGCTTGTGGATGGCTGGATCCTTGTTGAGCTCGTCAGATAAGTGAAGAAAAGTTACTTTTTCTAAGTACTTTTTGTCAGGAATTTCTTTTTTAGTTTAAATTAATACTTTTAAAGTGTGTCAGAGTTAGGTTCCTTATTTTTTAATTAGTACCCTCCCTTCACTGGTCGCTAGTGTGTGTGTGTGTGTAGTTGCTTTTCTTTTTTTCTTTAAAAAAAAAAAAAAAAAAAGGGAATGGCTGAGGCCCCAAAAGCCATATTTTCTAAATGTACCGAGTGTGGCCATAAGCTCTCCCTGGCTGATGGCCACACTCGGTGCGTTTGGTGCCTTGGGGTTGAACACCTCACCTCGGGCTGTACCATCTGTGCAGCGTTCAACACCAGGGCACTGAAAGAGCGGAGGTCGAAGCTGGTCCTGGCAGGACTTTTACCCCCGGATTCGGCTTCAGCCTCCGCTACCTCTGCTGCTCCCATGGCTCCACCACAGCCTGTGGTCGCTGCCACTCCTGCCCCCCTGCCTCCGTCGGGACTCAAACTCCCGCTAAAGTGACGGAGGACAGGGAGGCCAGGAGGGAGAAACGGAGGGAGAAGCACCACAAGCGGCGGGCCGAGACCTCCGTTTCGGCCCCGCCAGCTAAGCGGGCTTCTCCCTCCACTGCTTCTAGGTCTCCTCCTCTGCTCCGATCCCCTTGTTTCTCCCCGGGGCCTGAGGAGGAGGAGACCCGATCTCCGTCGAGGTCATCGAGGCGGCATTCCAGGCCTGCCTCGGTGGCCTCCTCGAGATCTACCTTCAGTTTATCCGATGCAGACTTGGACCAGATGATGCGAAGATTCATCCAGGCCCAGCTGCAGATGGGAGTGCTCTTGCCTCCCCCCCCCCCCCTCAGTTGGGGAGCTCGACACCTTTTTTCCACCCAATTGCTCCTTCTCCGTCCCACTACCCGGGTTCGGAGCGCTCTGAGCCGAGCAGCCTTGGAGCCGGGGGGTGGGTCGGCGCCGACAGTACTTGGTACTTCGGATCCGACCCTGCCCTCGAGCCTGTCGGATCCAACCTCTTGGAGCCGTGGTCCGAGCTTCGGATCCGGGGGATTCAGTGTGCCTTCAGCTCCGTCCAGGTCGGAGCACACTGGTCCCTCGGATCCGACGGTCTCGGCGCCGGCTCCGATCCCTTCATCGGATCCGAGTGTGAGCCGACTTTCGGATCCATTGGAGAGTGGCTCTCCCTCGGCCTTCGATGTTGTGGATAGGGCTCTGTTGAGAGCATCCGGACCTCCGGTCCTTGCATCGACTCCTCCTTGCACTCCCTCTCTGCTGGGCGAGGCATCCATCACCCGGCCAAAGGGACAGTCCTTCCTATCCCTTCCTCTCCACCATCCCATTGCTATCAGCAAGGCTTGCAGGAGGGCGCTACTATGGTGGCTCCAAGCATCGAACTTCCATACGGGCCGTCCCTTCTGCACCTCTCCCCCTATCGCCGCGGTGACCACGGACGCTTCCCGCCTCGGGTGGGGGGGGGGGCATTATTCAGGCAGGACAGTCCAAGGCACGTGGAACGATACAGAGACCTCCCTGCATATCAACGTTCAGAAGATGAGAGCGATGCTGTTGGCGTTGCAAGCACTTCAGAGCTTCCTCCCCGCAGGAACGATTGCAATTCAGTCGGACAACATGTCGGTGGTCTGGTATAGCAACAAACAGGGGGGAACCAGATCTTATCCTCTTTGCCGCGAAACCATGAGAGTGTGGGAATAGGCGATCTCCACCAACCGCTTTCTGATTGCAACGCACATTCCGGGGAGGACCAACATCCTAGCGGACAAGCTCAGCCGCACCCTTCTTACCTCATACGAGTGGTCTCTCAATCCTCTAGTAGCGAAGCAGATATTCACAACATGGGGGCAACCCTGCTGCGATCTTTTTGCATCTCCATCAAACACCAAATGCGACAATTTCTTCGCTCTAATCCCCCCTCCAGGGGAAACTCCAAGAGACGCTCTGGTGCATGCTTGGCCACCCGGTCTACTCTATGCCTATCCTCCTCTGCCAATGATGATACAACTCTTACAGAAAGCCTCGCGGTTGGGGAGCAAGATGATTCTCATTGCCCCATTCTGGCCTCGACAAATTTGGTTCCCTTACCTGTGGTCTCACCTTGTGAATCATCCTTGGATTCTAGATCCCATTCCGGATCTCATCTCCCATCCGTTGGACTTGCCAACTCCAAACCTGGACAATCTGAAACTGACAGCTTGGTTGCTCCAGTTCCACTCCTAGTTAGGACTCCCGGTATCTCTTCACCAGTCAAAGCCATCCTCGTGGCAGCGCATAAGCCCTCCACCAGGAAAGTGTATCACAGTAAATGGAAACGTTTTTCCATCTGGGCGGAGCACCGCAATCTAGATCCCTTTACGGCTCCTCTTCCATCCATTTTAGACTTCCTAACTGAACTCTTTCAGGAAGGCGCTAGTTGTTCAACTGTCAAAGTGCAATTGGCAGCCATATCTCATTATCATGTGGGACATGATACAGGGCCCTTGATGTCAGCCAAATTGTGTAAAACCTTTCTCAAGGGTAGCTTTTTACTTAGACCCCCTGTAAAAGAAGCCGTACCCCCCTGGGATCTTACATTAGTTCTTCAAGACTGCTCCACCCTTTGAACCCGCTGCTTCAGTGGATCTCAAATTCTTGTCATGGAAAACAGCATTCCTTGTAGCCATTACTTCAGCGAAAAGAGTGTCGGAGCTTCAGGCTCTTTCTGTGAAGCCTCCATACCTGATTTTTCACCCAGATAGAGTGTACCTCAGGATCAATCCCTCCTTTCTTCCCAAGATAGCATCAGAAACCAATATAAATCAATCCATAAATTTACCGGTTTTCTTCCCTAAATATCAAAATAAGGGAGAGTACAAGCTGCACTCATTGGATGTTCATAGGCAGCTTCGTTTTTATACTCCTAGGACAGCTGGCCATAGACGGTCTGACCAGCTGTTCGTTTCCTTTGCCAAATTTAACTTGGGGAAAGCTATCACTAAAGTATCTTTATCTCGCTGGATTTCCCAATGTATCCTACTGGCTTATCAAGCCTCTGGTAGACCCGCACCAGAAGGAGTTCGTGCTCATTCCACCCGCTCCATTTCTACTTCTGCGGCCTTCAAGTCTAGAGTTCCTTTGGATGATATTTGTTCTGCAGCCACTTGGGCTTCATCTCATACCTTTATCAACCACTACAAGCTAGCCCTGCTTTCTAGAGGGAGAGCATCCTTTGGCTCTGCGGTACTTAGTAATATCCTTCCATGATGGCCACCCAAGGTGCAGGTAGCTGGGGACTCTGTCCCACAGGTTGCTGACAAATGAACATCCTACTTCAGACTTAGAAGTTATGTACTCACCATAACGTTCCATCTGAGTAGGTAGTTCATTTGTCTGCAACCATCCCCCCCCTCCTTCCCCCTGACCTTCTTCGGATCTACTAGTTAGATATCCTTTGTTGGATATATATTGAGAGGCAAACTCGATCTGAGGTCATGGAGGGTTAGCAGGGGATTATGGGTGAAGGGAGGAGCTAGGAGCTTGGATCCATTAGCTTGAAACAAGTTGCCAGCTCGGATCCGATATCGGATCCGTAACTCACAGGTTGCAGACAAATGAACTACCTACTCAGATGGAACGTTATGGTGAGTACATAACTTCTAATTTTGTAAGTTTTATTTCATTTCCTGGCCAAATTACTCTTCCCATCTCCCTTTCTTCAGTGAGTCAGTCTCATATTTCCAGCTTTGCTGGGTTCAGCTAATTAGTTAATTATGTATGGCAATAGACAACTAAATCACTTATCCTGGTGTGCCTCTAAACGTTTTCCCTCATATCTGTCTTTAATCCTGGCTTCCGAGTAGCACTTTTACAGGAATTAACTATTGGGGGGAAAAAAACACATATCAATCCAGAGTTTAGACCAACCTAACAATTTCTTAAAATGTGCACAGCAAATTATGCAATTTAAAATGCTTTCTAGCTGCTCACATGGCTACCTTTGCATAGTAATACTGTTATAACATGACATGAGCAGTTATTTCCTAAGTTTTACACTAAAATGAAATGCTGCATCCAAACCCACCATAAGCACTTCTGAATTCAAGGACTTCAAAAAGTCAAACCTATTCCGACAGTGTGATGAACTCTAAAATTAAATGCAAAATTTCCAGACCACCACCCCCTTGTAGCCTTAGCGGTCTGTTATATCATTGACTTTTTCTGCAGTCTGAAAAATAGCATAAACCAAGCTGTCGTAATCCGCACCAAATATACTGGGAGAAACAGCAAAAATTTTGGTAGAATACAGCATTAATATGCTACAACGTTTCACTCCATCTAAGAAATAGCATAAACCAAGCTGTTATAATTAGCACCAAAGATATATGATGTAAAATAAAGGAAAAATGCTAATTAAGATCTAAAATTATTTAGACTTTATCAACCCCTATGTCACAAGATGGGTTGCAAACTGGCTCAGGGATAGAACCCACATGGTCAGATTTGCAGGTGCCATGTCAGACTCTAAACCAGTTACAAGTGGCGTCCCACAAGGCTCAGTCCTGGGACCTCTCTTGTTCGGTATATATTTCTCTGAGGTACAGGCTAACACGGGAGGACTATGGCTGACCAAGTTCGCCGATGACTGCAAACTGGGTGCCATAATCGACTCGCGGACTGACACAAGCATCCTCCAAAAGGGTCTCACAGAGACTGATAACTGGTGCCAGAGCCATGGCCTAAAGCTAAATGCCAAAAAGTGCATAGTCATCCCCTTTGGGAAAAACAAAGTGCCCACAAATTACCACATAGGTTGTAATCCATTAAGTACGGAAGAAGTAATTGGGGATTTGGGGACCCAAGTAGATAGCAATCTCTCCTTTGGTAATCACGTTGCCAAAGTGGTTAGAAAGACCTTCTATATAGCCCACCTTATCACGAAAGGGTTCACATCTAGATCAAGAGAAGTCATTGTGCCCTTCTACTCAGGCCCATAATTGAATACAATGCCCCATTTGGGATGTACCTTACCCGACACCTGCAGCAACTGGAAAAACCCCAAAAGTACCTCACCAAGAGGATCAAGGGACTCAAACAGATGCCTTACGCAGTTAGGCTAAAGAAACTCCAGCTCTACTCAGTTGCTTACTGCCTACTCAGAGGCGATCTGTGCCTGACGTATAAAGCCATGTCCAAACCAGAATTAATGGACATGCTCCACCTCAGGAAATCCAAATTCCTTCGAGCTACATGCTCCAGGGACTTAAACCTCAGCACAGAAATAAATAGGACATGCTGGAGGGACAGATTCATATCCCAGAGGTTCCCCTCACTCTGGAACAAAATCCCAATCCATGTTAGGCAGAGCCCCTCAATGACCCTCTTCAAGAGAAATCTTAACGAGTGGATGGGAGATCGTAGATTTACCCCTGGGGATCTCTTCTGTGTCTCTACTAGACAGAGGCACAGTAAACTAACCTTAAAAGGGCTATCTTCTGTGACCTAATGTACAGAGGCAGAGTCAGCTAATCTAAAAGGGTGGCGAAAGCCAAACACACTCTGGCTAAGCTTATAAATGCCCTAGGGCAGATAGCCTAGTATCAACCTATGAACGTTAGACTGTTGTCAAAAAACTACAGAAAAAAATTGATCTGATGTCAATTTTCATTTTGTCATTGAGATATTGGGATTCGGGTCTGATGGCAGATCCCACCCTGCCATTACTGCAGCTTGCGCAGGCCAAAAACTCTTGAGCTTCACCTCTACCCACAATCCTAGTCTTCTGGTTACCCCAGATCTCATTTGCCGCTTTTCTAGACACGTTCGTCATAGCTCTGGAGCTAAGTAAATTTTTCTAGTATTTTTTCTTCAGATTTTTCTCTTTCTATTAATATTGCCTTGTAATTCCTGTATTTCTCTCCAAATACTGTTTTATTGCTAACTTTCTACCATTGTAGTTTTTGTATCTCTCCCTTTCCGTACACTTTGGTGTACCTTGCGGTATCATTGTTGATGATCCCTTTTCCGTACACTTTTGTGTACCTTGTACTATCATTGTTAATACTCCCTTTCCTTCTTATTCTTTCTTTTTTTTTTCTTTCTCCTTAAAAAAAAAAAAAAAAAAAAAAAAAAAGCTGTTTTATTTAGTATCCTTTGAGTGTGTGTTCTGTCCTCTCCTGTTTAATGCAAGTGTGATGTCTGCTTCTTGCTGGCCTTTTTATTGCTGAAAAACCCAAGAGTCCCTCTGGCTTCAAGAGATGCCCGAAGTGCGGCTATAAGATTCGACACTCAGATTCGTACCATTTGTGTATGCATTGTTTGGGTCATCTACAAGAAGATTGCAGTATTTGCCATAGGTTTAGTCACAGGGCCCTTGTGAAAAGAAGAAATAAGTTAATCCTAAAAGATGTGATTCCTTTCACCTGTGGAGAGGCCGCGTCTGCTCCCAACAAAAGTAAAACTGATGTTTCTTCGCCTTCCTCCTCGCCCTGCTTCAATAAGGCTAAAAAGAGATCTGTGGGTACCATCATCTTTTTCAGCAAAGACGCACAAAAACCTAGATCCTTTGTTCCTCAAAGCTCTTTGACTCCGAAGGATACCAGGTTTAAGGCTTCAGTACCGGAAAAATTATCGGCACCGACCGTGTCTGCTGATTCTAAGATTTTGATGCAGAAGTCTTCGGTACACTAACAACTTCAATTGGCTCAAGAAGTATTGCTTCCTGGTTCTTCCCTGATGCTGACTACATCGGCACAGAGTATTAGTACAGTAGTGCAAGAAGTTTTGCTTAGGACAATTTACTCCCCATCAGTTTATCCTTTTTTGGGTGAATTACCTGAAGGTTTTCTGCAAAAGCCAAAATCACCCTGTCTGTTCATTCCACAAAAAGTCTTACAGAAGTCGATATGGAGAGACTTGTGAATAAAATTCTGTGGGTGAGAGAATATACAGGACTCCCTTTGGTTCCAACCTCTCTAGGTTTAGGAGTCGAACCTTCATTTACCCCTTTAACTACTACTCCTCTGACCTCCGAGGTATTAAACTTTCCAGCTCTGGGTCGTCCAGCACTGACTGTATCTGTTTCGAAGATTTCTCTCCCTTTGGAACCAGTTATTGCTCTGGGTTCTTTTGGAGCCGGAGACCTCCAGGGAGCCATATCTGCCTGTCTGCTCTGGGAAGTCTCTGTCTACTCCAATTTTTTTGGAGCCGTCCCTGCACCTTGGAGCCTTGGCACGGTTCAGTTCAACACCGGCTTCTGTCTCTGAGGCTGTCTTGTCAGAGAGGGGGAGTGACCACGGTTCTGAGGCAGTCTCTCTCTTCAGGCTCCCTTCCCTCTTCAGGGGCCAGCCTTTGAGTCATACAGAGAGCTTTGGCTACTGCAGTCACTCATTCAGTGCCTTCTTCCTCTGAGCAAATACCTTCCTCATGCTCAGTTATTTGACTAGTGTCTCAACTAGGGCAATCCTCAGGAACCTCTGATGTAGACTGTCATCTTCTGATACCTCACCAGACTATCCCCCTTGAGGTTCCTCAGAAGTGCAAGAGGAAGCACTTAGATTCACCACAGGAATCTGTCACAAAAGACACTGATTTTGATGGGCAAGGGTCCTCAAGGTCACCCCCTCATTATGTCTCCTTTGGAGACATCCCCAAAATATTGAAACAGAGGGGTGATTGGAAGTCCTAAAAGCATTCCTCTGAGGAATCTGTTTACCTGCTGGCTTTCGATACTCACCCATCTACCTCTTGGGCAATTACGACTGCTGACGAGCTCATTCAGTTGATCTCTCAGTGGGAGTGGAAAGCACCGGACACCATTGAACCCATCCTCAAGACGGGACAAAATTGCATCAGCCCCTGAGGTTAAACAATTCTTGGCCAAATGATTAGCAGTAGATGCCTTGGTCATAGTGGCCACCACCAAAAAGGAACTAGCTGAGGAGAGTTCCTCTGTCTGTCCACCCAGCGGAGAGTCTTTGGTGATGGATAGACTTGAGAAGCAGATTTATGCTTCATTGACCTTCACCTTAAAGTCTATGAATTTTCTGGCACATTTTACCAGACTTCAAAGGGGTCTGATCAAGGATCTGGATACCCTGGCAGGAGCTGCCACTGAGGAAATCAAAGAAAAAGTTGCATCCCAGTTGGCTACCCTGGAGTCTTTGTCAAACTCGTCCATGAGGAATGTTGCACATGGATTTGAAGGTACTGCCAGAGTGGCGGGTTCAGGCGTAGCCATGAGACACACCTGGATGTGTCTTTGTGAATTTGCGGAGCCATTCAAGTCTTCATCAATGCACCCTTTGACGGATCATCGCTGTTTGGCCCAAAAGTTAGACTTTATCCAGTTGTGAGAAGGGTAGTAAGACCCTTTCTGCTGTGGGCGTACATTTTTCTACTCCCGAAAGATCCTTTTCCTGGAATCAGAAGAGCGTGGAAAGATGTGGTTCAAAAAATTCCAAAGGCCTTTCCAAGACACACATGGAACCAGTTCTTCCAGGGGCAGAGGGGAGAATTACAATGGAAGATGCAATCCATGCGGCAGAGGTGATCTGCAGAATCAGGGCTTTAGAAACTACTTCCAGAGTTAAGCCCTTTCAGCGTTCTTGAAAGGAGAACTGATTGTCTTCCTTTGGAGATAGGGCCACTTGTCCTTGCACCAAAACGCCTAGCTAAATATATCAGATTCTTGGGTGCAAAGGATTATTTCCTGGAGTTATGCCATACCCTTTTCTTTTCATCCCCCTGTATGCAAAAAAAATCCCTGGTGTTCCACCCAGTCAAAGGGAACCAACAGTTCTAGAAATTCAAAAACTGCTAGAGAAGTCATCCAAGTAGTCCCACCAGACCTGTAAGAATCCGGAACTTACTCAAGATTCTTTTTAGTGCCAAAAAAGACAGAGGATTGGAGATTTTGGATCTCTGTGCATTGATCAAATCAGTTTGGCAAACAAAATTCTGGAAGGTCAAGGTACAGTCCATTCTTCCATTTTTGGAAAAGGATGACTGTATGTGCTTGATAGATCTTCAGGATGCGTATTATATAAAAATGGACAAGCACTCCAGAAAGTTTCTGCAGTTCTGGCTGGGAGCCAGTCATTACCAATTCAGGGTGTTGCCCCGTGGTCTCAGCACAACCCTCAGGATGTTTACCAAATGTATGGCAGTAGTAGCAGCTCACTTGAGTCTGCAAGGATTCCGGTGTCTCTGTATTTGGAAGACTGTCTCATTTCCACTCCAACCAGGCATCGATTGATAGAAGCAAGGGATTATGTTCTCCAGACCTGTGCATAATTAGGAATAATTATAAATTACAAAAAAGCCAACTGTAGCAACCCTTCCTCCTGTGAGATTTCAGAAAATCAGAACACAGGTTCAGAAAATAATCCAAAGCAAGAAAGTACCTGCTCATCTAAATTTACAGGCTCTAGGTTCCATGGCAGCAGCAGTAACTCTAGTTCCCCTACAATATATCACATGAGAATCCTGCACTGGCTGCTTGCATCTCAATGATCAATGCTATACTGACCCATGTCAGGCCAATTTTTGATCAATCATTGTAGAAAAATCTAGTTGGAAGATGCATTCCAAAGAAATTCTCCTGGCCCGCTCCTTTGTCCTTCCAGAACCCAAGACCATAGTGATCACAGATGGCTCCCAGATTGGGGGGGGGGGGGCATTTTCTGGGCAAGACTGTCCAAGGCACTTGGTCCCCCTTAAAGGCCAACTTGCCTATCAGTATTCTGGAGCTAAGAGTGGTGCTTTTAGCACTGCAAGCCTTTCAAACTGCTCTTCCTGTAGGAACAATTGCGATTCAAACAGTATGTCAGAAGTTTGGCACATCAAACAAGAAGGAACCAAATCTTTCCCCCTTTGTCAAGAAGCACTCAGTGTGACAGTAGGCGATCTCTTCCAACCGCTTTTGATAGCAGTGCATATTCCAGGGAGTTCCAATGTGATCGCAGACAAACTGAGTAGATGTATTCTCCTGCTTCGAGTGATCTCAATACAAAAGGGATAGAAAGTATTTTCTGTCTATGGGGCCAGTCTTGCTGCAGTCTCTCTGCCTCTACCCTAAACAAGTGCAGTAAGTACTTTGCCCTGATTCCCCCTCCGGGGAAGACATCAAGAGATGCTGTTCTTCACACTTGGCCCTTCGGACTCCTATATGCCTTTCCCCCAATACCTTTAATCTAAAAATTCTTACAGAAAGCACTCTGGTTGAAGAGCAAAGTAATCCTCATTGTACCTTATTGGCCTAGACAGATATGGTTCCCCTTTCTTTGGCCTTATCTGATTCAATGACCTTGGACTCTAGACCTGGGCCCAGACCTTCTGTCCCATCCAGAGGGATTAGCTCATCCAAACATTCTGAAGCTCAAGCTGACAAACATGGTTCCTCCAGTTCCATTAGTCGCCATGCAAGTTTACCTTTCTTCCCCGGTACATCAAATACTCCTAGCTTCTCTTAAGCCTTCATAGGTTCATACTAGGCTATCTGCCCTAGGGCATTTGTAAGCCTAGCCAGTGTGTGTTTGGCTTTTGCCACCCATTTTAAATTAATTCTGCTATGCCCTTTTTCGAGGTTAGTATACTGTGCCTCTCTCTAACAGTGACACAGAAGTGATACCCTGGGTAAACCTACGATCTCCCATCCACTCATCAAGATTCCTCTCGAAGAGAGTCAATGAGGGACTCTGCCTAACCTGGACTGGGATTTTATTCCAGAGTGAAGGGAGCCTCTGGGTTATGAATCTGTCCCTCCAGCATGTCCTATTTATTTCAGTGCTGAGGTTCAAGTGTCTCGAGCGCGTAGCTCGATGGGATTTGGATTTTCTGAGGTGCAGCATGTCCATTAATTCCGGGTTGGACATGGCTTTATACGTCAGGCACAGATCACCTCTGAGCAGGCGGTATGCCACTGAGTAGAGCTGGAGTTTCTTTAACCGGGCAGCATATGGCATCTGTTTGAGCCCTTTGATCCTCTTGGTGAGGTACTTTTGGGGTCTTTCCAGTTGCTGCAGGTGTCTGGTAAGGTACATCCCAAAAGGGGCATTGTACTCAATTATGGGCCTGATGAGGGATGAGTAAAGAGGCACGATGACCTCCTCTGATCTAGATGTGAATCTCTTCATGATTAGGTGGGCTATATAAAATGTTTTTCTAACCACTTTGGCCACGTGGTTGTCAAATGAGAGATTGTGATCAACTTGGGTCCCTAATTACATCTTCTGTACTTAATGGATTACCACCTATGTGGTAATTTGTGGGCACTTTGTTTTTGCCGAAGGGCATGACTATATGCTTTTTGGCGTTTAGCTTGAGGCCATGGCTCTGGCACCAGTTGTCTGTTTCTATGAGGCCCTTTTGGAGGATGCTTGTGGAGAGTTGATTATGGTGCCCAGTTTGCAGTCATCTGCGAACTTGGTCAGCCACAGTCCTTCCATGTTGGCCTGTACCTCCGAGAAATATATACCGAACAAGAGAGGTCCCAGGACTGAGCCTTGTGGGACGCCACTTGTAACTGGTTTGGAGTCTTGACATGGCTCCAGCAATTCTAACCATGTGTGTTCTGTCCTTGAGCCAGTTTCCACCCCATCTAGTGACATAGGGGGTTTATATTTAAGCTGGTGAGCTTATCTATAATGCCCGAGTGGGGTATTGTATCGAAGGCTTTTGCGAGGTCCAGGTAGGCTGTGTGGACCACCTTCCCCTTGTCAATGGCCTTGGTGACTGTTTCAAAGAAATCAACCAGGTTAGGCAGGATCTGCCCTTAACATAGCCAAACTGGGTAGGATCCAGTGTCTGTAGGTTCCCAATATCTTTTATTTATGAGGTCCATGATGATCCTTTCCATAGCTTTGCAGACCAAGCTAGTCAGGCTTATGGGGCGATAGTTTCCAGGATCCGTTGAGGCACCACCTTTGTGGAGAGGGACCACTGTTGTTGTACGCCACTCCTTGGGTACATATCCTGTAGTAAGGCTGAGATTGAACAGTAGTTTTATGTTTGGGTTTAGCTCTTCTTGGAGTTCATGTAGGACGCAGCCCGGGACACCGTCTGGTCCCATTGATGCTGTGTTTTTTGCTTTGGAGAGGGAAGCTCTTACCTGAGCATCTGAGATGTCAGGGGGGCAGCACTCTGCTGGGATAGATATTTTCCCTTTTGGTGGGAAGGGGTGGGGAGATGTTTGCGCTGAACCTGTCAGCTTGGATGTTGGCAATGTCTGTGGGTTCGGTGTATTTTTTGTCATTTTGGACTAATTCTGAGCATATCTGAGAATTCCCACCCAGGTTCCTAACATAACTAAAGAAAGCCTTGTGATTATCCTTAGTGTCCTGTGCAATTTTTCTCTCGAAGCTGGCCTTAGACGATTTTATGAGTGCCCGTAGTTTTTTGCTAATACTGATCAGAGATGCAGTAAAGTCTGTGCTAGTAAATAGAACAGATTTACCTTTTGGGTTCATGAAAGCGATATTGACCCCTTTTCTGCTTCTGTTGATAGCATATTAGATTTCTTAGCTTCTCTTTTCAGCGCAGGAGCTTCCCAGTCTGCCATTAAATTTCAACTAGCAGCTATTTCATATTTCTATAATGATTTGTAAGAAAGTTCCTTGGCTTCTCAAAAACTTTGTAAGCCCTTTTAAAAAAGGGACACCTGTTGTAGAAACCTCCTTGAGTATCCTGCTCCACCTTGGGATCTAAATCTAGTGTTACAAACCAGTGTACATTTCTCTTCAAACCATCTGCATACTGTGATCTAAAATATTTGTCATGGAAAATGTTATTTTTGGTGGCAATAACCTCTGCCAGAAGGATTTAAAAAATACAAGCTTATCATATAGACCACCTTATCCATTTTTTCACAGACAGTTTCCTTAAGGACAAATTCCACTTTTCTACCTAAGGTAGTGTCAGAGACAAATATCAGACTACTAATTTACCAGTATTCTTTACCAGTTTTACGAACAAAGGTGAATGCTGTTTGCATTTTTTAGATGTTCAGACAACTACATTTTTATCTACACAGAACGAAAGATGTGAGAAAATCTGACCAACAGTTTGTACCCTTTTCAAGTGCAAGGTCTGCTAAATCAGTCAGCAAGGTGACCTTAGCCAGATGGCCCAAGGACTGTATATACTTCATCTATAACAAGAAAATAGATTTGCCTCGTCCTGTTAAGGCACATTCTACAAGATCTATAACCATTTCAGCAGTTTTTCCAATCCAGAGCTTCAATGGGTGATGCATGTGCAGCAGCAACTTGGGCTTCTCGCCATACCCTTATTACAAATTGGATTTGGCGTCTAGGGGAAGAGCATCCTTTGCTTTACTGGTGCTCAGGAATGTCCTTCCTTGAATTCTCCCAAGATCTAAGGTAGTTGGGACTCTGCCCCATATGTCAAGGATAAAATGAAATTTGACAACATCAGATAAGTTATATACTTAAATGTTCCATCTGTGTTGTCCATTTTCATCTATCCTCGACTCCCCTCCATCCCTGGGCCTTTGATGACCCTTTGGTGGAACGGATAATGTTATCATTAAGTCATTGCAGATATGGTTTCCATGAAGGCCTCCTTATCTGTGACTTTATATCTCTAATTTGCAAACTCAATTTGAGGTAACTGGGAGAGTAGGATTCTAGGTAGAGATGAATCTCTAGAGTTTTTGGCCTGCGTGAGGTTTAGCAACTGCTGAGTCATTTTTGATATCTGACCCAAACCCCCATATGTCAAGGATAAATGAAAATGGACAGCTCAGATGGAACATTATGGCAAGTATATACCTTCTTTATAATTACCATAAGGAAGGTCATAGTGGAACCTTAAAATTAGCATTCAAAGTCATGGATGATCATAAAACCTTTTTTAATGGGTAACTACAGAATAATGTCAACATTTTCTTTTATCAGTGAAGTGTTTCTTCCCTAACATTTGATCCTACCCATTTGAAATACAAGTCAACTACAAGATACTTCATATTTTACCTTTTTTATACTAAATGGGGGAGTATTACTGCAAGCCATTTTTTTCTCCTGTGATGTGTTTACTGCTGGCTTGAACACCCATCACTTGCTCATAATGCCCATTATTTTCTGTAGTCTGTTAACCTGGGAAACACCCACCCCTACTTTAATATTCAGCCCAACCTGTGATCCAGCCCTTCTACATAATTATCCCATTCATCAGTTTAGGAATCATGTTTGCATTTGCAATTCCTAAATATACTTATTTCTATGAAGGATAGTGCAACTTTTCAGTTGTCACGGTCATACAGATTTCTCTTTTCGTTTAACATTTTATAGACATTTCTGTTCACTCATCTGTAATGCTTGCATTGCAGGTAGTGTAATGTTCTGTAATGTGATCATTAGTCTAACACAGAACTTGCAAACAATCATATTATGGAGTTGGCTTGCAAGTTATTATGTGAATAGTTTAATGGAGTGCCTACCTTTGGATATTAATGCAAATACACAGACCTTGTACATCTGTCATCTGAATGAGCGACCGTTTTTCTTTGCATCTTAATGCAGAATTGAAATGGAACTACAGCACAGTGCTGTAATATCTTTAAATCAGTGTGTGTACTTTACAGTTAGTACTTCAGGTGTGCTATTGAATGAAGTGGGTGACTGGAATAGCTGCACTTGTTTTTACACTGATGGACCTGATAAGGGAAGAATACAGTAGTAAGATGAGTTCTTTGGATCTTGAAGACATTCCCTTGGAAAATAACTGACTGAATGGAAGTATTTACTGACTGTGCTAGAAACGTGATGATCAAATGAGTGAGAGTTGTGGTGTATGTCTGAAGAGGAGCATCACTTGCAACATACAAGATAGAAGCAGTTTTTTTTTCTCAATGCTACTATAATGTGCTATTCTGCATTTAGCTTGAAACCGTTTTCAGGACACCAGATACATGCATTTTCTCGGCCTTGTTTAAGCAGTTTAGTATTAGTAACTCAGCAGTTAGCAATGCAAAACCTGTCGTCATCAGCAAACTTAGACTTGCACACTTCTCAGTCATCAGGAACCAGCCACACATCATGTAACTCAACTAAGAAGCAAAGACGGTCAGGAGCATGATCACAATTTGCATTTATTTAACACCAAAAAAATAAGACATTGAGCAGTTTTGTCCCAATAATTTGGACTTCCTCAGAATAAATATCAATAACACTCTTCTTAAATAAGTTATCCCTTCCCGTTCCTTCCAAAATGAAAAGTCATTGGGGAACCATTAATTAAATGGATTACACAATCCAAGCCCTTGTGCATTACAGATTAAAAAAAAAAAATGACATAAATCCAAATGACTTAATATAAACAATCACCCGCTACCTCATTAAAGATTAAACATGCATATTTGCACTTTGAGTTAATTATATTACATTAATACATAAATTCAAATCATGGTGTTGAATACCAGTCAAGCATGACTGTATGTATGAATTGCCTACTCAATTCATATCCACAATAGATAGTTACATATCTTGTTAAACATATAAAAATAAGTATATTAACATGGCCAGACAGCAATATAAAAGTAAAAATCAATGCTGTAATTTAAAGGGCACCAAAAAAAGCTGTTCCAATTACCAAAATTCTAATAAACAGTAGAGTTCATAAGAGGGCTGCATTTAACATGAGGACACTGCTGATAGAAGCCATATCATTAAGCCCACAATTGGTAGTTGAACTGGTTTTCAGTAGTCATCTTAATTCCTTCGGTTCCAACCAATTCCCCACCACCACACACACACACACACACACACACACGTAAACATCTACATTTACAGTATCCACTATATAAAATTTAAAACTGCGCCCACTCATCCACTTGCTGTGTTTCAAAAGTGCATTATGTTCATCCATTCTTTTTATATCATATAAATGTTGATAGATCATCAGTTTTAATGCTTTATCAATCTTTCCAGTGTAGAAACAAGGACAGTTTTTAACATTGTGTTATATAAACGACTCTAATGCTAGAAAAATGGTAGCATTGCATTACCTCAACCTCATCAAAACCTTCTATATAAAAAGATGACCATTCCAAAATAATCAGTGTCTGTAGGTTGCCACTGTCGTTATTTTTATAATTGTTCCATGGCTTTGCATATTAGGCTTGTTAGACTGTTGGGTCTGTAGTTCCCTGGGTTTGTTGATGGTCCTCCCTTGAGAGGAATGACTATTGTGGTCCTCCGTTCACTTGGAATATAGCCTGTTTCAAAGCTGTAGTTGGAGTGCCTCAAGTGTTCCTGGTAAGTCATGTTTTAGATTGTTCAGAAGGCATCTGGGAGGAAATGCAAATGGTCTTACAGGTATAGATAAAAAGGAAATAGTATTGAATTATATTAAGTATAGAGTGAAAATAGCAATGCTGCATGTGACACATTTGGAAAGAAATGAGCATATGAATTTGACAGAGAGAGGATTTAAGGATGGATATTCAGCAGAATATCCAGGACAAAGGAAATTGGGAATAATTACACTAATTGCTAGAGGTGCTCCAGTAGTGATAGAAGATGATAAAAAGGATAAAATGATGGTAGATTTTTGGTAATAAGGGGCTATTGGCAAGGGAGGAGGATTACACTTTAATGTATTTTTCCACCAAAAACTGCTGTTACAGAGCTTAAGAAATTTTTGGGAGAAATAATCAGCTTTCAGCAGGGAACATTACTTATAGGTGGGGACTGGGGCATGGTTTGCAGTAGTGAGGATGTATTAGGGGACATGGAAGGAAAATTGTAACAAAGTTTGTAAAGAAATTTATGAAAATATTTGTTATGGAAGATGTGAATTCAGTAGTAGGGACAGCATTTGCATATCATTTTTCAGGTACAATAAGTGAGTCGACTGGATAGAATTTGTATTTCATAGCGACATGTGCATTTAATCGAAATCTTCAACACATATCCAGTAACTATTTCAGATCATGAGCTGTTAAAAAAACACGTTCTAGCTAGTGAGTGAGATAATAAAAATTATGAATTTTAAAACTGGTAGAAATATGAGAAAGTGATATGGTTAAGAAGTAACAGGAATTTTTTAGAGGCTGACAAAGGTTAAACTATTGCAGAATAAGTGGAATCTCACAGAAGACAGAGGAGCAAATGCAGAGTGCTATAGAGAAAACAAGGGAGTAACTGGATGTTATGCATAAGTTTAGAAAGATTCTAACTATTTATTGATGACTCCAGATCAAGTGAAAAAAAACTTATAGCATGACTTAGGAAACCGAAAGTAGAAAGGGTTGTCGCCAAACTTGTGGCACCTGTAACAAGAAAAATAACCAGAGAGGTTGTAGAGGTATAAGAGAGGTCAGAAGAATTTGTATGGAGCAGAGAAATGTGGAAATAAAGAGCACAAATAGAAATATTTATGGAAGACTTATGCCAAGGTTAGAGGTAACTGAGGTTCAACAACTATAATGGTTGAGGAGATAAGTACAATCAATTTTCAAGAAAGTCTCCAGGAGCAGATTGTATTCATCTGGAAGTTTGGAATGAAGTGATAAAGATCTGGAATATTTTAACACTTTTTTAAAAGGAGAAAGCACCAACATCTTGGAAGAAAGCTATGGTGGCTGCATTATCTAAAGACAGTAAAAGCCCATCAGACCCAGCTTCATATTGAGCCATTTCAATTTTAAACCATGATTACGTGATTGTCTATACTAGCTAAAAGAATGGCAAAGGTGTTGCTGAAATAGATAATGGATCAGTGTGACTTTGACGGGAGGCAAACATTTGACAACGTTAATGCTACATTCAGCTTCTCTCTGGATCGTCATTGTAAGAAAATGCCACTGTTGGTGGATATTAATGCAGAGGAGGCTTTTGATACAGTAAGCTGGGATTTTATGGACAGGGCAATGTAAGCATCTGCATTCCCTGATAAAATACTAAGGTTAATTAGGGGGATCTTAGGCAAGAATTAAAGTGGGAGGGTGCCTCTACTGAGGAACCAGGCAGGCACGTCTTCCTTTATTTGCTTTTATGTTAAGAGTCATTGACAAAGAAAGACTCTCAGAAATGCAAGGATATAATTGGTGTGGTAATCAAGAAAATTATTTGCTGATGATATTTTGACCTGATAAATCCAGAAATGGACATCTCATTGTTGTGGAATATTTTGAGACAGTTTCATGTCTTTTCCTGATATAAAATGAAGATAAAACAAAAACTATAGCTGTAAATTATGTACCCGTATATGAATTGGATCAAAAATACCCATATTTGTGGGGACACATTAAGATGAAATATTTTTGGAGTATTGATTAAAAAGGCTTTTGTTATGGCAGCTAAGGATATGTGGGAAGAGACTAGAAAGATAAAACTGAGAGGCTGGAAGTTCTTTTTGGATAGTAAGATACAAGGAAGAGAACATGTTTGGTCCTTTTAGTTTTATTTACAGATCAGGCATATTTTTCTCCTCTAGAAAGGTTGTGGACAATAATAGAGATGAAGGAATTTATCTGGGAGGAGAAGAGGACAAGCGTTAAGTGGGATGTGTGTATCCTTCCAAAAGAACAACGTGGTTAAGGATTACTGAATTTGAAGGGACCTTTTAGAGCTGTACAGTTAAGGCTCATATACATAACACAAGCAGACTGTTATAATGCAAAATGGAAAGTGGCAATAATGAAGCAGGGAAGGGAGTTTAAGAAATGGTGGGATTCTGGATGTAGATCTTTCAGGAGAATGGCAGCCATATAGAATATTGTGTTTGTCTAATGTACTCACTTGTGTATAAAGTATAACAAAGTATTCTAAGAAGTGAGCCTGCACTTGCATGGAGGAAGGAGATTTGCCAATAGGGATGACTGCAAGTAGGGATACAGCAAATGGGCAGGAGGGATCTGGAATTTATTGGTGAAAACTGTCAAAGGGGCCAGGGTATTGGAAGTAAATAGAATTGGATGAGGCGAAGATGATGATTGGACTGCAGGCTAGAGACTGCTTTCCTTACCAAGGATTTATATCAAAGTATAGGCAAACAAAAAGGGATAGGGGGATATTAAGTGAAAGACCTGCCCTGGTGGAATTTTTAGTTGAATCTAGGGCCAAAGCTGCTGTTTAAAAAAAAAAAAAAAAGTGTAATTAGTAGAGCATATCAAATATTGCATGATAATTATAAGCATCAGTTGAAGGTTAAAAAGGAATGGGAAGAGAGATTGGAGAAACATTTTACAGGAGAACAATAAGACGACGTGTATAGCTGCATGGTATGCTAGAAAGTCCAGAAAGTTTAGGATCATTGCTTAGAAGTGGTGCACAGGTATTTCTATACCCCAAGCAGACTCCAAAGATTTTTTTTTCCTCTGGTAGATCATGTTGGACATGTGATGGGAAATAAGAGGCAACTGGGAGCACATGGTTTAGGAGTCTGAGCTGTCAGATTTTAAAAATTCGGTACATGGTACTCTATCAGAAATACTGGGTGAGAAAATGGCTGTAATTAAGGAAGTTATTTTTTTGAAGTGGGGCACGTGATCTGAATTACCTGGTCATAGGTATTTAATTTTTTGGTAGCCAACAGAATTAAACTTGTTACTAGAAAATGGAAATCAGTCTAAATCAACTGTATTTCAAGTACTGAGTATTATAAAAGAACTGGAAGAGAGATCTTTTAGAAAAGTGAAGGAGTAAATTAAATAGAAATGGATGGTTTGGGAACAATACATGAATAATAATGCTGAGGAGGAAGACTGATGTTTTAAAAAAAAAAAAGCAGGAATTCAGCAATTTATGTAATTTTGGCATGCTAGTTATAAGGAAATAAAATATATGAGGATGTATAATATATGAAATGGAAAAAAAATGTTAATGCCGTTTTTCTTTTCTGTTGCATGTTTGTCTGTATCTTGCGTGATAATTTAGTAAATGTTTTGAAAAAATATGTATTACTTTAATATTTAGGTATTTCTTACCAATCCTGCAGAACCATTTGCATTTGAAATAGAAATGAAGGTATAGCAGAAGTTAGCATGCAACAAAAATAACCAAAATGATGTTCCCTGTGCACAAGTACAAACACTCTCAATTAGTTTTAAAGTATCCCCCAAAGTGCGATCCCACGTTGGTAGTAAGAACATGCAAGCAGCTGATGAATCAGATTCGGTAATAATAGTTTACACTGGAGAGTAATAGAATTACCAGGTAAACCATAAATAAAGCCCAGGTATGCAAAAAGTGCTCAGGAAGTGGGATGAGCATCTAAGTGATAGCTGCAAAAGGTAATCAGTGAATTGCATTGTCTACTCTTCATCCACACCAATTGCATATTAGTCTTATGTAATATAATAAGTTAACAAATATTAACCCAATAGAAACCTTGAAAAATGGACCTAATGTCAAAAGCAGTGCTTCTGGTAAAGTACTTTCGTGACTGTGTAATTGTGGTAATAAAACATGTTAACCTACAAGAAGTCATTCTCCATGGTGGGAATTTTGCAGCCTCATATAATTGGCCTAAAGACTTTTTCTTAAATAATGTCTTTGTATAATGGTGCCATGGTGGTGGTCTGTGTTTTCCTGATAGTGATCTTTGGTGATGTACTGTGCATGCATATATGATTTGAGTTCCCAGGCTTACGCAGTACATCACTGGGTTTAGCAAGCAAGGAGAAAGGGTTATCTTTGTTGCTATTTTTTTTTAAAGAAAAAAAGTGTAACCTCCCTACAGTTTAGAGGTCCGAGAGAGACAGGAAAATGGAGGGAAAATCTGGTATGTTTTAGTTTGCAGAACGTACTTGATTTTTCTTATATTTTCTGTGGTCTCGTACGTACCTCTCAATCTTTTATTTACAAAGAATGTGACTATGTGCATTGTCTGAAGGAATGAAAGTCTGAAACTGGAATGCCTGTCATTATTTTGTGAATTTGTTCCTCAGTGATTTGTCGGAAAAACAAATTTTATGAGGAACAAAGTCACTAAATGACATGCATTTCAGTTTCAGAATTTCTTGTGTTCAGACTAATACATATGTACCAAAGAATAGAAAAAAAAGTCTGGCTGCTCAATCATACTTTAGCGGCCAGACTTTTATCATTGGTATATTCTCGGTTTACGACAGGCATGCTGGTTGTGCTGGCCAATCATTGTGCTCCTTTTGGAATGTTAATGCATAGTCATTGTATAATAGGTAATTTACTCAGTCTTTCTGAGCAGGGATCATGGCAGGCTTTTGTTTTTGGAAGAGATAATAGTTTTACAGGAATTTTTGTGAACGTGTATTGAAAGGTTAATCTGATGTTGGCAGTCTTCACTTATATCCTTGATGTATGGGTTCGGTTCTGAATATTGGAACAGACTCTGCTCTTACTACAGCCCTAGATAACCAAAAACTCTTGAGCTTCAGTCCTACCCAGAATGCTCCTCTCCAGAATACCTCAGATCTTGTTTGCCGCTTCATGAGACAGATGCGTTACCAATAGCTCTCAAGCCATGTGATTTATTTCTTATATATTTTTTAGTATAAATATAAGTTGTTACCTCAGTGGCCTTTAAGGCTAGGATTCCTCTGGATGACATTTGTTCAGCAGCCACTTGGGTTTCATCTCATACCTTTATTTCTCATTACAAGCTGGATATCACGTCTAGAGGTAGAGCATCCTTTGGCTCCGCGGTGCTCCGGAATATCCTTCCATGATGGCCGCCCAAGACTCGGGCAGCTGGGGACTCTGTCCCACAGGTTGCTGACAAATGAATTCTCCTACTTCAGATTTAGAAGTTATGTACTTACCCTAATGTTCCATCTGAGTAGGTGGATTCATTTGTCTGCAACCATCCCGCCCTCCTATCCCCCTGGCCTTGTCAGTTTCCTGCATAGGATGTGTTACCCTTTGGTTAGGGTATTTGATACAGGGCAAACTCGATCTGAGGTCAGGTAGGGAGAGCAGGGCATTATGGGTGAGGGGAGGAGCTAGGAGCTCAGATCCATAGCTGGATAAACCATGCCTGTTCGGATCCGATATCGGATCCATACCCACAGGTTGCAGACAAATGAATCCACCTACTCAGATGGAACGTTATGGTAAGTACATAACTTCTAATTCATCGCCAACTCAGATATTACTTGGACAGAACGAAGCAATTTAGGAAGTCTGATCAGCTCTTCCTTTCTTATGCTGAAAATAAAAAAGGTCTCCCTGTTTCTAAAGTGAACTTATCCAGATGGCTGTCTTCCACCATTTCTGAAATTTATCAGCTGAGGGGCAAACAACTGATCTCAAAACCTAAAGCACATTCTACAAGAGGTCTAGCCACATCTACAGCTTTTCAGGCTAGGCTACCCTTAGACACTATTTGTGCAGCAGCCACTTGGGCCACTCCTCATACCTTCGTTTCTCATTACAAATTGGATTTGGCCTCCAGGGACAGGGCGAGTTTTGGTTCCACAGTTCTCAAGAGTCTGTTCCATTGAGCCACCCAGGATAGAGGTGCTAGGGACGCGGTCCCATCCAGCAAGAATGAAGGCGAGATTGACAACTTAACATTTAGAAGTTATGTACCTACCATAACGTTCCATGTTAGTTGTCTTCTCTCGCCGCCTTTCTTGCGTCCCTCCCTCCTGTCCCCCTAGCCTGGACAGACCTTTAACTTCCTTTTTCTCTGGAAGATTGTTCTTCCTTGGACACCAGTTAGTTCTGGACCTTGGTTACCTGGTTTCTCCTTACAGCCTTCTCAGGTTAGTTGTTGTTCTTTCCTTGGTGGAAAGTTTATAGGCAGTTTTTTCCTCTAGATACCAAACAAGATCTGGGTAATTACCACCTTGCATCATGGGATATGGGGCTGCCTCGAGCTGGTAAAAGAGACTCTCGAGCTTAGCAAGTGCCGAGTCGGAGCCGAGATTCAGCTCCGAACCCATCCAGCAAGAAAGAAGGCGAGAGAAGACAACTAACATGGAACGTTATGGTAGGTACATAACTTCTAATTTTCAAACAATAGGAAAGCCTACAACTCTAGACATTGTGTCTGCTTTGAAGTGAAACAGAGACGAGTCATAAGCAAGTTCCACTTATTTTCTTAGTTTGCAAGTTAACTCTATATATTCCAGCCCTTACCATCAACACACACATTTGCATATGCATGTAGTTTATACATGTCTGCCCTTTTCCAGCAGGGTGCACTGTGGTTGTAATCCTGTACAGAACATATAGATCTGAAGGAGTTTACTTCATTTGTTCTGCAACCTGTGGGTATTCGGATCCGATCCGAACGGCAGCTTCACCAGCATCTGATCCAAGCTCCTCCCCTTACCCATAATACCCCTCCATCTCCTTCCATCTCTGAGCTCGTTTGCCGTGGCTTAGGCTAGCATTGTGGTCTCAGAGCTCCAGGTATGGTGAGTGTTTAAAAGCAAAATTTTTGGTGTTAGTGTGTCTATTTCTAGTAGAAGTTAGGTCAGGTTTTTCTTATTCCTCCCCTTTTCCCTTGTTGTGCATCGCGTAAAAAAAAAACAAAAGTTAGAGTTAAAACATAGTACAGTAGTTTCCTTTAATCTGTGTGTGTGTGTGTGTGTGTGTGTGTGTGTGTGTGTGTGTGTGTGTGTGTGGTTAGTCGAGTAAAGACCATTTTTCCCCTCTTTTCTAGCATGGCTGAGCAGGTTAAACCTATTTTTAGGAAATGCACAGTGTGGCGCCACAAGCTGTCTCCAGCAGATGGCCACACTCTATGTTGTGTGTTTAGGGGTCTCTCACCTGTCTACGGACTGTCAGATTTGTGCAGACTTTAATCCTAGGGCCTTGAAAGACAGCAAGGCCAAACTTACCATGAAGGGGCTACTTTGTTTTGGGGGTGCTTTTCCCGTGACTTCTGCAGTCACGGCTGTGACTGTTGCTTCTCTCCTTCCATCCTCCTCCCAGGCTGGGTCTCAGCCTTCTGACAAGAGGCCTATGTATGGTGACATTACAAAACATGGCAGGGATAAAGGTAGGAAGAGATCCCCGGACCGGTCGGGTCCTCCCCAAAAACTGCAGGCTGTTTCTAGGCCTAGCACTCCTCGGATCCGGTCACCTAGATTTTCACTGGAGCCGGAGGAGCCTAGAATTTCATCTAGAGCTTCTGTGCACCAACTTTCCAGGTTGGCGTCAGTGACCTCTTTGTTGCGTTCCACAAGAAGTTTAAGTGAAGCAGAGATGGACAAAATGATGCAAAGATTTATTCGCACCCAGATCCAGATGGGAGTCTTGTCAGCCCCCTCTCACTCTGGAGTGGGGAGCTCACTTCCCTTTTTCACTCCTATAACTACTTCTCCGATCCGAGCCCCGATATCAGAGTTTTTGGATATGAGACGTCTTGGAGTCAGGGGAAGGAGGGGTCGGCACCAATAGTACCTTGTACCGCGATGCCAGCTATTACCTTGAGCTTGTCAGATCTGACCAGTTACGACCCAGCAGCTCTCTGAGCCATAGTCTGGGTATCCGATCCGAGGTGGGGTTTCCATTGGCTCTGATCGTGTCTGATCATGGCCCTCCCCTCTGCATCTCGGCACATGCAGGCTTGGCTCCAATTCCCCCCATCTGATACGAGGAGAGCTGCTTCCTTACTGGTCCCAGGAGGCTCGCTCTCCTTTGGCATTCGATGTGGTGGAAAGGGTTCTGTCAAGTGGCTTGAGACCCCAATTTCTTCGGATTTCGCCCCAACTCCTTCAGTTCTGGAAGCAATTTCGGCCATTTTTGCCCACTCAAGGACAAACCCGTGTCTGATGTGCCCCAGGCGGTTCCCCTCATGGAACAGACAGCTTGCGAGTCCACTTCGGAGAGTCCCACTGAAGAGGCTCCTCGCAAATGGACATGCAAAAGAGGCACCTGGACTCCTCCCCAGAGTCCCTTACCGAGGACACTGATTTGGAGGAAGGGGAAGACTCCCCTAGATCACCCCCCAACGATGTCTCCTTTGGAGAAATCATGGAACTCTTGCGCCAATTGGGGGGGGGGGGTCTGCCCCCAAGCCTACCTCAAACAAGTCAGTGTTTCTGGATGCCTTCGGCACAGGCCCATCTACTTCTTGGATGTCCCCTCCCTCTGATCCTTTGGTGGACCTTATCACCTCCTGGGCATGGAAGAGAACCAGACACCGTGGAGCCAATTTTGAAACTCCCAGACAAGATACTGAGTCCCCATTCGGATAGACCTAGTTGGAACAAAGGCTCACCTGTAGATGCTATGGTGGTAGCAACCGCCAGTAAGAAGAAACTAGCTCAAGATAGTTCTACGGTCCATCCCCTTGACCGAGAGTCCAGGACGATAGATCACCTAGGGAAGCGGGTGTATGCTTCAGCCTCCTTTTCCATATGGGTGCTGAATTATTTGGCACATGTTACCCAACAGCAGCGCGACCTTGTCAAAGAGTTAGCTGAGTCACTCCTGAAGTCCATGTTGCCAGAGGATAAGCGCAAATTCTCCGCATAGATGGCCACTCTAAAAGCGGTATCTAACACGTCCATGTGCCTTCTGTCCCATGCCACCGAAGGAGCAGCAAGGGCAGCTGGGTCTGACGTTTCCATGAGATGTCGCACTTGGCTCAGGCTGTGTCAGTTCACGGAACCCTTTAAGGCATCATTTGCGAATGCCCTTATGATGGTTCTTCCCTGTTCAGGAAGACTGTTCATGAGACGTTGGTCCAGAGGGAAAAAGACGGGAAGACACTGCCATCGGGATTTGCTTCTCTAACCATCAAAGATCCTTCTCCAGGAGTCACTGAGAAGGAGTCACTGAGAGCAAAAGAAGATGTGGTTCCAGAAGTCTCAGTATTCCGTGGATGCTCAGGACTCTTCCCCCAGAGGCAGAGGGGGTCTGAGGAACGTGGGATCTCAAGAACCGTTCTCAGACAGGCCTGCGCAGCAGCCCTGAGGGGTTGCCCGACTGCTCTGGAGGCAGTTGTGGGTCATCTTTCATTGCACCTAACAGCGTGGGAGTCCCTGTCAACAGACCGTTGGGTACTTCAGATCATAGCCAGGAGCTATGCCATCCCCTTTGTGAAATCTCCTCTTCCATCAAAACACCTCCCAGACATACCACCCGCGCAAAGGAAGACAGCAGCATTAGAAATAGACCAGCTGCTGAAGAAACGAACCATCCAACCCATCCCCCACAACCAGTCTGATACTCCAGGTTCTTTTTGGTGCCAAAGAAGACGGGGGACCTAAGACCTATTCTAGACCTTGCCACCCTCAACCTGTCAGTTGGCAAAGAGAAGTTTCGGATGGTCACGTTGCAATCCATTCTCCCTTACCTGCAGGAGAAAGACTCGATGAGCTCGATAGATCTCCAGGACGCATACTACCATATAAAGATTCACAGATGCTCCAGGAGGTTCCACCACTTTTGGCTAGGGGCCAATCATTATCAGTTTCGGGCCCTACCCTTTGGTCTCACCACAGCCCCCAGGGTGTTTACCATGGTCATGGCAGTTGTAGCTGCTCACCTTAGGCTTCAGGGAATACAGGTCTTTCCTGTACCTGGAGGATTGGTTCCTTGTTGCTCCCACCTACTTTGTCAAGCCAGCTTTTTTGAAGCTGCCAGTCCATCTGGAAATCACTATCAACACAGCAAAATCTTCTCTGATCCCAGTCCAGGTTCTAGAGTACATTGGAGCAAGGACAGACTATTTGCAAATTAAGGTTTTTCTAACCCCGGAGAGAATTCGGAGCTTACGACTCCATGTGTCCTTGATTATTCAGTCACACCTCCCATCAGCAGAGATGGTGCTACGAGCTCTTGGTTCCATGGCAGCCAGAATTACCCTTCTTCCTTGTGCTCGTCTACATATGTGGGTTCTACAGCGGACATTAGCAGTCCAGTGGTCATAGTTAGATCTACCATTGACGCATTCAATATGCATCAGCAGGACTGGCAGGGAGTCCCTCCTCTGGTGGATGCACTCCTTGGAACTGGCCGAGGGATGCCCATTTATTGCAGCCCCTCCCTAAGCCATGGTGACCACGGCTGCCTCCCAACTAGGGTGGGGGGGGGGCATTGCTCGAAGAGGACAGTCCAGGGCATGTGATTCCCGGACGAGACCAAGTTGCATATCAGTGTCCTGGAGATGGGGGCAGTCCTTTTAGCATTGCAGGCCCTTCATGCCTTTCTTCCTCTGGGAACTATTGCAAACAACATGTCAGTAGTCTGGTACATCAACAAGCAGGGAGGAACCAGATCTTATCCCTTTGGTCATGAGGCCATGAGAGTGTGGGAATGGACGATCTCCTCCAGCTGGTATCTGGTAGCAATGCACACTCCGGGATGGTCCAACATCCTGGCAGACAAACTGAGCAGGACTATTTTGATGCCTTACGAGTGGTCTCTGAATCCTTCGGTAGCGGAGCATATCTTCAAGTGGGGATGGCCTTGCTGCGATCTCTTCGCATCTCCTTCCAACGCGAAGTGCAGTGAGTTCTTTGCTCTGAACCCCCCATAGGGGGAGTCCCCCAGAGATGCTGTAGTTCATGCTTGAGCTCCCGGTCTTCTCTGTTACCCTTTCATTGCCTCTTATTTCGGAATTCCTCCAGAAGGCTCGCAGGCTGGGGAAGCAAAGTGATCCTCATTGCTCTGTTTTGGCCTCGCCAAGTATAGTTTCCCTTCCTCTGGTCTCATCTACTAGCTACTCCATGGAACTTAGATCCGATTCCAGATCTCATATCTCACCCCTCAGGGGTTCCTCATCCAAATCTTTACAGTTTGAAGCTCACTGCTTGGCTGCTCCAGTTTGCTTGATAGCTAGGACTCCCGGTTAATCCTTTCTGGTCAAGACTATTCTGGTGGCAGCTCACGAATAGTCTACCAGGAAGCTTTACTACAGTAAATAGAAGCATTTTTCCATATGGGCTTCTCAGAGGGCTCTGGATCCTTTCACAGCTCCTGTCCCGGTGTTAGAATTCTTGGCATATTTATTCCATCAAGGTGTTAGCTATTCTATGGTGAAAGTTCAATTGGCCGCCATTTCCAACTTTCATATTGGGGAGAACATGGTTTCTTTAGCATCCTCTAAACTTAGAAAAAAGATACCTTTAATAAAGGTTTTACAAAGGCCCCCAGTAAAGGATCCTACCCCTCCTTGGGACCTAACTTCAGTTTTACAGGCTCTGGTTGCTCTGCACTTTGAGCCGGTTGCATCAGTAAACCTAAAATTCTTATCTTGGAAAACAGCCTTCCTAGTGGCGATCACCTCGGCTAGTAGGGTTTCAGAACTTCAAGCATTATCTATCAAAGCTCCATATATGGTTTTCCATAAGGACAGGGTGTCACTTTGTACCAATCCATCCTTTCTTCCCAGGGTGGCTTCTGAGACTAATATCAACCAGGCGATTAATATGTATGTGCTCTTTCCAAGCTTTCAGAACAGGGGTGAATATAAATTGCACTTGTTAGACGTACATTGACAACTGAGATTTTACTTGCACAGAACCAAGACCTTTCACAAGTCCGACCAGTTATTTGTCTCTTTCTCTAAACCTTTCCTGTGCAAATCAATCTCCAGGGTAACTTTGGCTCGATGGATCTCTTGCTGTATCCTTCAGGTATACAGAGACAAGGGTATGTCACCTCCGAGTCAAGTAAAAGCACATTCTACCAGATCCATGGCTACCTCGGCAGCTTTTTGGTCCAGGGTGTCTCTGGATGATATTTGTTCTGTGGATACTTGGTCCAGCTGGGCTGCCAGCCTTCACATACCCAAAACGAGTGTGCGCCAGAAGCTGAAGAAACTCTGCTTCTCAATCTTCTGACCGTAGCAAAGCCCAGAGAGAGAGAGAACGTGCCAGTGAAACATTTTCCATTGTTCTAAAGGAAAATGATTGAACAATAAGGAAAAAAGTCCAGGAGCTAAGTAAAAAAAAAAATAGGGCATTCCTGTCAACTATCCAAATTTTTGCATAATACACATAATTTATGCTTCTTATTTCTGGTCTGTTTCTCATAAAACTTCTCTGGGAAATCGCTGAAGATTGAAGTCCCTGATGGCATAAATTTGTGTTTCAGATTTCACGTCCAGAAAATGCATGTCAACACAAATGCTTTTATTTTAGCAACTTTCTAAGTGTTTAAGAGCAATGTTCATAATATGTACCTACTTTTGGGCCTTTGTTCAAATTTCTTGTGCTAAGAGGGAGGGCATTGAAGGTTCTGAAGATGTAACTAAATATTAAAAAAAAAAAAAAAAAAGTTTTTCTCTTAGTATTATGAGTATAGTAAATTTCTTGAAGTAATGTGAACATTGACATAATTTTTGATCTGCATGTGTACACTGTGGTGAGGAAGTCCTTCTATATTATGTAGCTCATAAACAAGGGGATGGCATTGTGCCCCCTTTACTCCACTCATTTGGCCAGTCATGGAGTATATTGTCCCTTTTTGACACTTATCTGTCCAGGCACATGTAACAATTGTAATGCCTGCAGAGAAACTTTAGATAAAGGATACAAAGCTTAAACAATATGTTCTACATGGGTCTTCTCAAAGTTCTGTTGTCTCTTACAGGCTGCTAAGCAGTGACCTGTGTCTAGTGTACAAGGTATCCTCGGACTCATTACTTACAGATGTGAAGTATCAGAAATACTCAATCCAGAGATCTACACTTCATCTGCATCATTAGCAGAATGGTTTGGAAGGAGAGTGTTAAAAGAAAAACACTTATTTCTCCAACATTCGCCAGAAGAAACACAGCAATTTCGATAAGCAAATAAAAGCTTTATTTACATGCATGGAGACCTGCTACATCAATGGTGGAATGTCAGCAGTCTAACTTCTGTACAAACTGCAGGGGTTTTTATAGCCCCTTCTGCACGTACACATACATACTTGGCAAGATGTTTATCAGACACTGAGTTTCAGTTAAGACAGAAATATGCAAGGGTCAGTTTCAGTTAAGACAGAAATGTGCAAGGGTCATAAGATAATTACAAGTTCTGTTCTTTCTCGGACTGCAGGTTAACATCTGCACATTCTTTCATGGTCAGCCTGTTTAAACAGGTCAAACAGTTCTTTTAGAAATTCTTTCTTTGCACACAAGATAGTTTAACCCTTATTATGCCTGATACAAAGTAGTTGTTCATACAGAATTTTATTACATTTCCCCCCTAACAACACTTTGTATCATCAAAATATTTCACTACACATCCTGGTCATACAACTTTTCATTTGATTCGTATCCTTTGTACCCAAAATAGTAAGCTTTTGTCATATTGCCAGTTATTACATTAGACATCAACATTCAGATGCATGGGATACAACAGCAACCTAAAAACAAGAATATAATGGCACCAACACATACAGCAATTAAAATGTTCATAAAAACACTTCCCCAACTTCCAAACCAGGTCTGGAAGAATTCAGTCAAAGGATTTTGTCCTGGTTTTGTCATTTCAGATACCTTTTGGAGAATCTCGAGGTGGCTGTCAATTTCGTGCTGATTATCTGGAATAAACGAACAGCACTCCTCTTGGATAAGAGCGCCAAGTACCTCCTTTCGCCACTAGGGTGAAATCGAGCGCCATATGGTTCTGCAACACTACTGTTCTCATTGCCGTCAATTCGTCCGTCACCAATTCTAGCTCAGAAAAAGTTGCATTACTCAGAGTCTCTAACAGTTTTGACAATTTTCTGAGTTCCCAAATAGATTTTACTGTCCCATATGCTGGAAGAATGCCAGCACCAGAAATTACATCATCACCCAAGTCCATATGTGATAGCCCCTTGCTGCTACTGTGGGCTAAATTGTGATGATAGATCCAGGATGCATCAATGTTACCTATGGGATTAATAGGTTTATTAACAGCACGTACATTTCGTATTTTACCTTGGGGTAGTGTAGATACATGTCTTATTGCTGGTACCAAATAACCTAAAAAACAACTACCAGACCAACTTTCTGGTAACCACTTATATGCCTTTCTTCCACAGACAAAGTAGCAATCCTCTACCTTAATGGTAATATTGACAGGATTAAAACGTTCCCCTGCATCCTGCAATCCTAAAAATAATAGATAATACACAGACTTCATTTTCTGAAAGAAATTAAGATCTCTAACGAGTCTCTTTATAGGTGTAAAGTTCGTTACACAACCTGAGTTGTCTGCGGTACACTTATGAATTATTGTTGTATTACATTGGCTCCACCCAACTTTAATTTTGCCAAGTTTTTGAAAGCATACCGTTCCATTTTGATGACCCATGAGAGGCAATGCTATTTTATTCTTTAAGGTAACATTTGAAGTATCAAATATTAAATTAGTCCATGTTTCATTAGCCCCCAAAGGGACCGTACTCAACATTAACCCCTCATGTACAGTAGGAATAGCCGTGCATACCCAACAATTAGAGATATTAAGAGATGAAGCATAAGCCTACTTAACAGCCTGGTAAGTATTAAAAGGTGGATGCCAAACTGTGTCTTTCGTGTTATTTTAGCTCGACTAACAGCATCAGAAAATAAAAATGGCCAAAACAGAAACACAGTAATCACAATGACTGTTAACAAAATTATTGTACAATCGTTCTGTGGGAAAGGCTGTTCCCGTGTATTATCATTGTCTCTTTGTCTACTTTCAGGTACGAAATACTCCATTTCTTCGTTCGAAGAAAATTAAAATGGATACACAACTATACAAAAAATATTAAAACTAAAAATTGTACTCAAAAATAACTAAATACCACCCCCTTTGTCACTTCTTAAGGTTCCTCAGGGGGACCTAATTTTTTTGTCCAGCTCAAACTGTTTTACCAGTTTACAATGTGTTAAGTGAATCCACAATGTTTGTTCTTTTATTCGAACCGCAGTAGGAGTCGAAATCAGCACTTGATATGGACCTTCCCACTTTGGTGAAGCCCAGTTTTTTCTCTTGATTATCTTGACCCAAATCCAATCTCCAGGCTTAACTTCGAGAATTCTGCTCTTCTGCTGATCTGAAAAGCAATCATTTGTTAGAGATGTTTTAGTTTTTGTCAGCAGTTTTCTCATGTAATCTAACTCCTCACCCCCCTCACGTTCCGCAGGCAATATCCCTTGCCATTGCGGGACGTGATAGGGGTGACCATAAAGGAGTTCAAATGGTGTAATACCTTTGGAGGTAGGTGTGGTCCGCATGGAGAGGAGTGCCAAAGGTAAGCAGGTAATCCAAGACTGATGTGTCTCGGCCATGAGTTTTCGTAACTTACTTTTGAGAATACCATTATGACATTCGACCAACCCGGCTGACTGCGGATGGTAAGCACAATGGTGTTTAAGGTCAATTTTGAAAATAGCAGCCAATTTCTGAATAACTCTATTAACAAAATGAGTGCCATTATCAGAATAGATGCGTACTGGAATTCCAAAATGTGGAATAATATCATTCGTTAGAATTTTTGCCACTGTTGAAGCATCCAGATGAGTGGCGGGAAATGCTTCAACCCATTTGGAAAACGCATCAATGATAACTAATACAAACTTTTTCTGCTGTGCAGGGGTAAGTTCAATGAAATCCATACAAATGGTATGAAAGGGATAGGGTGGAACTGGGAAGGTTGCCGGTGCAACACGTATACCACCCTGCCCATGAAAATGAGCACATACAAGACAAGACAGACAAAAACGTTTTGCATATGCTACAAATCCTTTACTCCAAAATACTTGTTGCACTACCTGAACCATAGCTGCTGAACCGTTGTGAGACGGTCCATGAGTAATGAGGGAGGCATAGCAAAATAAATTTGTTGGTAAAACGTATTTACCATCTGGTCTTACATAAACCCCTTGCTCATGTGTCACCCCATATCTTATCCATTTTTGCTTTTCCTGCTTAGTGCTTAACTCTTGCATGACCCGTAAGGTTTGTAGATTAAGGTTATCTGATGGTTGCAAGTCTGTTTCAAGTGCAAAAGCGGGTGTTAAAGCAATTTCCTTTGCGGTCTTATCAGCTAGGGCGTCCCCTAATGCTACCGGATCTTTAGCACTAGTGTGAGCCGCGCATTTGCAAATTGCTACCCTGCTAGGTAGTTGGATAGCTTGTAAAAGATCTAAGATTAGGTTTTTATGCGTGATTTCTTTTCCCGAAGCAGTGACCATTCCCCTGTTTTTCCATTGCTGGGCAAAGACATGCACCATAGAAAAAGCATACTGACTATCTGTATAGATGGTGGCTGCTTTACCTTCCTACAAAGCGCATGCCCTGGTCATAGCAATCAATTCTGCTGCTTGTGAGGACAAGTTCCTGGGGAGAGGATTAGCTTCTATGATGTGTTTACCAGTTGTTACTGCATAACCTACTTGGGTGTTACCTATCTCATTTTTACGGGCCGACCCATCAACAAATAACGTCCAGTCAGAACTCGGTAAGGGTTGATCCTTGAGGGTCGGTTCTAGGTAAAACATTTGCATGAATCATGTCCAGGCACACATGTGGAGTTCCATCAGCCGGTGTGGGGAGGAGAATAGCCGGGTTTAGGGTAGTACATCGTTCTATAGTCATGTGAGGTTGAGACAACAAAATAGTCATACACGATAAGTGTCTGCTTGGAGATAGAAAAGTTAACTTATCCTGCAGCAGAATCACTGCTGCCGAATGCGGTACTCGCAAGGTCAGTGGATGAAATAAAATGTGTCGCCGAAGCTTGAATGGCCAATGCCGCCATCACTGCCTGCACGCAGTGTGGTAATGATCGCGCGACAGCGTCCAATTTACTTGAATAAAAGGCCAGGGATCTGAGTTTGTCCCCATGCGACTGTAACAGAACGGATGTCATGTATCCGCCTTTACAGTCCACCGTTTGAATAAAAGGTTTGGAATAGTCAGGGAAACCTAGAACTGTTGAACTTGCTATCAATTGTTTGATCTGAGTAAATGCTTGAATGGACCTATCCATCCAAGAAATGGGATCATTTGCCGCCATTGGGAGTGCAAAGATCAGATCCGATAAAGGACCTACTTCCTCAGCATAGTTAGGTATCCAACTACGGCAAAAGTTAGTAATCCCCAAAAATGACATTTCCTTTTTTGTGAGGGGCATAGGTGCCTGGAGAATAGCTTCCTTTCTAGTACCATCCAGTTGCCTGCCTTGGTTAGATATTAAATAACCCAAATAGCATACCTCTAGTTTACAAAATTGTAATTTAAACTTATTTACCTTGTGTCCTTCTTCTGCTAAAAAATGTAGAAGCCGCAGGGAGTCTGTTTTACAGGCAGATTCTGTAGAGTCAGCCAGCAGGATGTCATCTACGTACAGCAATAGATGGCGTCCATGCTTCGGTGAAAATTGAGCCAGGTTCACTGACGTTTCTTGAGAAAATACAGTAGGACTTTCTCAGTAACCGTGAGGTAACCGTGTGTGTGTAACGTTTCCCCATAAATGTAAAGGCGAACCAAAACCTGCTATCCTCATGTAATGGGATAGAGAAAAATGCATTACTGATATCAATAACTGTAAAATATTGGTCTGCAGGAAGGATATCATTCAGTAGGACAGACGGATCCGGAACTACTGGGGCCCTTGGTACTATGGCTGCATTAATAGCCTGTAAATCCTGTACCATCCTCCAGGTTCCGTCCGGCTTCCTTACTGGAAACAAAGGCGTATTACATGGTGAATCTGCGCATGGGATAAAGACCCCTGCCCGTAGTAATGCTTCAGTTACCGGAGAAATTCCTCCTCCTGCTATTTTGCTCAACGGGTACTGTCGTTTTTGTGGTCTGTAATCAGATTTAGATGTGATTTTGACCGCACCTGCTGTTTTCATTAATCCTATATCATGCTGCCCAGTCGACCACAAGGACTGTGGTATAGTCCGCAAATCATTTTCTTCTTGTGGACTCTGCATGAAGAGTCAGCTGGGCAGCACCCTGTCCTCCCTCAAATGTACTGTGGGTCTAGCCTGCGTAACCCAATTCAACTTTTGTACCTGAACCCCCCCTGCTTTGTAACTGTTCTTCCGACAATGTACTCCATTCCGTTACCTTCTTACCTACAGAGACCCAAGCCTGTCCTTCCTCTTTCGTTACAGATACATGCGGCGTAAGATTACTCCTAAAAAGAGCTAGCATATCTTTCGTGAGACTGCATGTGGCTACAGAGTTTCCTAATTTATCCCAGTACAGTTGCTTTAAAACAATCTTCGTGATTTTATATTTAAAAAACAGTGTTTCATATACCGTATCAGGACCTATCAATTTTCTATAGTACATTGTACAGTGCAACTGTTCTGCCTTCACTGGTGGTTGATGACCATACTTACTTAAAGTCAAATTTAGTAAGTTATTTGTTACGCTTTGAGGACCTGTAGAGACCAAATCATTACTGTACCAGTAATGTAACTCTCCCTGTCCTTCTTGCAAAAATGTAGCTTCAAGTTGTACTCGCTTGGCCTGTATACCATGGGCTGTGGGGACTGCTGCTATACCAAAACATGCATTAGGTCCCTCCCTAACAAATTAACAGGGCAAATATGTGAAATAATTACACAAAACCTAATGGTCTGGTTTGTTTGGGTCTGTGAACCACAGCGGTCGAGACGGCGGTTATTTATAAATACGTCCATTTGCCACTTTTACTAATACATAATCACTCGTGGCTGCATCAGATGGCACAGCAGTATGTTTTAGCAAGGTCCTAGTTGCTCCCGAATCACACAAGAATTCTACTTCTTGTCCTTCAACCTGCAAAACTAATCACAGGTTTGCACCTCCAGTTGCATAGTTGACGCTAATGCTGTCAAGTTGACAACTTCATATTCTCCATCAGCAGAAAAACTGCTTTGCTCATGTTCCCATCCTGCACATTTCCCTTTGGTCTCTTCGTTCTCCTCCTCATAACCTTCCATAATTTCATCCGGTGACCCCGGCCACTCTTCCTTACCGTCATATAGTCATGCTGAGGACTGCGCCGGTGCTTGTGAGGCACCCGGTTGTCCCGAGCTACAACAATCTCTTGCAAAATGTCCTTTCTTACCACTCTTAAAACATTCCCCCCTCCTTACCCTTCCCTCGTAAACCACAGAGTGTCCTACATTTCCTCGCCCCCTGCCTCTGCCCCTATAAGGTTGACCTTGCAGCAACATAATCGTGCCATCCAAATTAACCGTGAGGGTCTGTGCTTGCTTCTTCTTTTTATCCGCTATATACTTCTCCGCATGCCTAGCATATTCTAACAGTGGTTGTAACTGTGCTGTTCTGTGGTCTATCATATGTTTAGTAATAAAATTACTAATCTGAGATCTACACCCTTTCAAAAAGGCATTCTTTAACTGTTGTTCATATGATGAGTCTGTCTCCTGATTAGTGGGCACTTCTATGCCACTATGGTCATTAAAAATAACAGTTAAATGCTGTAAGTAATGATCTACTTTCTCGTCATCGGACTGTACGCATTGATTAATGCGTGTCCAGTCCGCACGTGCCTTCCATTTTTTTGCGACCCGTTCAAGTAACTTTTTAAGTTGCCTCTCAAATTCTGCAGTATCATGACCAAGAGGCTCCTCGTCTGCCGTAAGAGGTTCCCAATCTCCACAGATACGGTGCCAGTCAGGACCTAAAATCTGTCGGAGTACCTGTTCAATTTCAATACTATTAAGTTTATAACTTATTTGCATACCGTGCATGTCATCTGCGAATTTCTTCATATTGTCTCTTGGGTGAGGGATTCCTTCTATAGCCTTTCTAATGTCTTCTTTAGTCCAGGGGCGGTAAACCAGAATTGTAGGACCCTGTCTGTCCATTCCTGCCTGTGGGTTTGTTACCTGAATCAAAGGGTATTCGCTCTCACTATCTAGCACCGACTTATCCTTTACTCTCCACTCACCATCCCCTACCTTTTGGTTTCACAGCTCTAGGAAAGTGCCAGGAGTTTTCTGCAATATTACGGGTTGTAACTGAGGGTAAATGGTGGAGGGGACCTTCTCTTTTTCACTTTCCTGATATTGTGGCGGCCCAGCCGCCCCTTCCCCCTCCGCCGCTCCTTCCATGAGGTAGGGTGGAGCTGAAGGATTACGACGAATAGGTACGGTGGTTTCGTCATCTTTAACAAAAAACGTGGATTTTGCACTTGAATCTTCCTTTGTAGCCATATTTTTTCTAAGATATATTTTATTTGCCTCCTCAAGCCATTTTTGTGCCTGTGGAAAACCCACCTTCTTTTGATCTTTTACTCTACTGCCTGCTTCTCTGCGCAGGTCCCTTACCAACCTCTGACATTGGTACTTATCTAATTTTCCTGAAAACTGATACTCCGTCTTCCATTTGTCTAAATATTTTAGATTTTTTGGATGTAATTTAAACATATGTTCATCTTCACTAACTTCATTCCCATTTCCCTTATTTAAAAGAGAAAATATTCCTTTTTCCTGAGATCTCTACCTATCTTTAGATTTTTCTACTTAAAGACAGTCTTTTTTTTTTTTTTAACAAACAATTGTCCCTTATGACTAGTCCCTTCCTTTTCCACTATCCGTTATCAAAAAAAGGGAAAGCTTACCTTGCTGCGAGTCTTCCGCCCTTTCGTTAGTCACCGTCTCGCGGATTGAATCAAGAGCGACTGGCCTCTACTTACAACAAGATTTCGTCGGAGGTCTTTCACTTATCAGGGAGTCCGTGATTCGTTCTCCCTTCCTGTACAGGTTTTCAGTCCCTCTTGTGTGATTCGCACCATGAAGAGGTGGCCCCACGTTGGGCTCCAGAAAATGTTAAAAGAAAAACACGTATTTCTCCAACATTCGCCAGAAGAAACACAGCGATTTCGATAAGCAAATAAAAGCTTTATTTACATGCATGGAGACCTGCCACATCGAACTTCTGTACAAACTGCAGGGGGTTTTATAGCCCCTTCTGCACGTACACATACATACTTAGCAAGATGTTTATCAGACACTGAGTTTCAGTTAAGACAGAAATATGCAAGGGTCAGTTTCAGTTAAGACAGAAATGTGCAAGGGTCATAAGATAATTACAAGTTCTGTTCTTTCTCGGACTGCAGGTTAACATCTGCACATTCTTTCATGGTCAGCCTGTTTAAACAGGTCAAACAGTTCTTTTAGAAATTCTTTCTTTGCACACAAGATAGTTTAACCCTTATTATGCCTGATACAAAGTAGTTCATACAGAATTTTATTACAGAGAGATATATCCACATAAAACAAAGTTCATCCCTGACCACATTCAAGCATAAATTAGATCAGTGGATGAGAAAACAGGAAATTATCCTAGGATTGCCCAGTACTGGTAATGGATAGAGGGGTAGCACATAGCTGCTTTCACAGTGCGTGGGTCCCTTTCAAATCTGTTTGATCTAGTAATTGGCATTAGAGTAGTATATAAATATAGACCTTGCAAAAGGGTCAGGTGAATCTAAACACCAATGGGGTAGGTTAATTTTAAGTACCAAATGGGATAATTAGCTAGGCTTAAAATGACCCACAAGGACAGTTAGCCCAATACTAACATAACCTGTAAACTGCATGTTATATTTAAGGTAGTTCTGAATACTCTGCATATGTATTTTTAAATGTGAGGTGGGGGAAGAGTCTTAGCAGCTACTGCTTTTTATGTTTGTGATATTAAAGTAAGAAAGGAGGGTTTCTTGACTTATCTATTGTTTATAGTGTAGCAAGATGAATGATGGACCTAAGCAACATAATGTTGTGATCTTGAGCTACTGGTGGGTGTAAAAACATATTGATCATATGTGCATTAAAATATTATTTTCCCTGTTTTATGCAGTTGTAAGTATATGCTAATGTTCTTAATTTCTGCTGCAGACATTGGAATAATTTTTAAGCAAATTTAGTTTTTTGCCATTTGAAAAGCGAGGCTTCTTATTTTTTAAAGCTATTAGCAGTTTTTTTTTTTTTATCAGCGAATGCCTGCAGTTGGAGATGCTGAGTCTCCAATTGCAGCAAATTAATCAGGAAATGACTGAACAACATGCTGTGAGTCATTTGTATAAGAAACATAATCGTATTTAAAAGGCAGCTGGCTCGTAAGTCAGTGAAATATTGATAGTCACTGAAGGAGGTGAGTACTTTTGCAAGTAGTTGTATCTCCATCAGCCTTAGTACTTGACTATTAAATATAACTGCACAATTTAGTTTATTCATTTAAGGGTAGTGAGTGCACTTAAGGCTAAATGTCTATCAGTATGCAAGTTCACATCTGAGAGGGGAAATAGCGATGACATGGACAAATGGCATCTGTGCAAGAAAGAACACAGGCTCTAGTATGCATTTCCATTATGATTAAACCCAAGTTTAGAATAGGTAAGGCTTCTCATTGTAGATGTCTCTCTGGGGCAGTTGCACCAAAATGGTAGGGTAACATTGCTTTTTGGAAAGTGTATATAGTTTGGCATCTTTGCTGGGAGTTAAAGGGGTTGATTATTAAAAATGTGTCTAGTTTTTTGTGTGTTCACTTGAAACATTGTCTGGGAAAATATGGCATGGTTTCATATAGAGATTAGAAGCAGCAACTACATTCAAGATCAGCCTGCCAGCCAGTGTGTGAATATAACATGCAAGTTAATATTCAAAAGAACTGTCATGCAGTATATGTAAAATTAATAATTATTTATAAGAAAGGCTGCCAGTTTTAGCACAGGATGCAAATGGCATTGCAGCTATAGACAAAGTAGAGTACTGAATTTTATTAAGCGTTGGGTACAAGAAACAATATCATGGGACACACTTGTATAATGTGAATTTGGTAAAGGTATTTCAGAACAGATAGTTCAGCGGAGTATATGGAACAAAGGAAAAGAGGAGTACTACTGGCTATGAGAGGGTCTCTAGTAGTGATAGAAAAGTCAAAAGAAATACATTATGGTAGATTTGTGGTAATAAGAGATTACTGGCAGGGGAGGAGGATTTACTGACGTACTGTAGTCTACCTACAGCTACTGTTATGGAGCTTAACAGAACATTTGGAGAAATAATTAGCTTTCAGTAGGGATTGTTATTTATGGGTATTGACTGGGACCTGTTCTGCTATAGAGAGGATACATCAGTGATCTAGTAGGGAAAATATAACAAAAGAGGCTAGATTTCTGAAGACATGTGAGTATTTGGAATGGAAGATGCATATTTAGTAGCAGGAACTCAGACTATATATATTAATAACCACTGTACAGAGACTGAGCTAGAATGTTCAGAAATTCCATTTATAATTGAAGGCTTTGAAACAAAGCAAGTATTTTATATTATGCACCAATAAAGACTAAGATAATGTTGATGCACCAATAAAGACTAAGATAATGTTGCAGGGTAATGAAGTAAGAGACACTGGCACTTTTCTACTTACCTGTTAAGAAGAGTAGAAGTTCAGGAGTGGCTAGTAGAAATGATTTTAGAGTTATTGTGGAATATTGGAATTTCTTGAACCAGGAGTAGCTTGGAAGTGGGATAAAATGAAAATGGAGTTTAAAAATAAATCTGTATGGGAAAGTGGTAATAGGAATTTAAAGTGATTAACACAGGTTAAAGTATTACAAGAGAAGAATCTCATAGAGCAAAACCTGCTAGCTGCTGAAGTGAACATAAGGGACTATTTGGATAATGTGCTTGAGATTAGAAAGGTTGCTCCAGACCACAAAACACTCAGCACAACAGAAAGTAGAAGGGGTTGTAGCCAGACTTGGGATATGTATGACAAGAAAAATAATCAGAGATCCTATATAGGTATTGGATATATTTCAGAAATTTTATGAAAGTTTGTATAAAGCAGAGGAATGGGGAAACCAAAAAAAGGCACAAATGGAAACATTAATGGGGGTTTAACTGTGCCAATGTTAGAAGAAAATTAGGCTCAACAATTGATATACAAGATAGGAAGGGATGAGATAAAAATGGTAGTGTAAAATCAATTAGCACAGAAGTCACCAAGAACACATGGTATTCCTGTGGAAGTTTAAGAGTTAGGAGTTATATAGATGTGGAAGGTTTTGTCGTATTCTAAAAAAGGGGGATAGTACAATCATCTTGGAAGGAAGCTGTGGTGGCTGTATTACCCAATGAGGTTAGACTGTTTAGACCATTTTTCATATAGATGAATTTCTGTTTTAAGCCATGATTATAAAGTGTTTATATTAGCTCCAAGAAAGGCAAAGGTGTTGACAAAAATAATTGATATGGATCAGTTTGGTTTTGTTGAAGAGAGGCAAACTTTTGACAATATTAACAGAACACTGATGATCCAGAGGGAAGAAAATACTTATGTTTTTGGTTCTTGGTGCAGAGGAAGTATTTGATAGCTTGTTTTTTTGTGAGTAGGGCAATTGTATAATCTGTGATGTTCTTCATCTCACATTGCTGCAGTCCTTACACTTGGGTAGTCCGCTGTCCTCGGTCGGCCCGAATATCAAAGTATTAGGCTGACGTCGGTCAAGGCGCATAAGACTGACATCAGGTCGTCAGGGTACAAATGCGCATGACCGACGTCATATCCTCAGTCTTTTTTGCCGCATGGTCCGATGCAGAAGCAGCATTGCAAGTGCCGTTCGGCGTTCTGAAATTTTTCGAAGTCGGAGTTTCAGACCGAGTCAAAGTTGGCTAAGTACCCCGTTGGGGAATATTTTAGTTTTTTCTTGCCTCAGTGGTTTACCGGATGTCAGAAAAAGTGAATAACTGTATTTCTTGTGGGAAACAGATACCGCATAGAGATTACCATACTTTGTGTATTCCTTGTTTGGGGCCTGAGCACGACGTTGTTGGGTGTCGCTTTTGTGCTAGGTTCAATAAGCGCACTATTAAGCGAAGGTTAGATTGTGCCAGGTTGGTCTTCGGGAAGCGGTGCAATTATAAGATGCCGTCGGATGCTCCGACGCCCGCTTCTTCGAAGAAGCGCAAAGACAAAGCAGCTAAACCCAGGCAGGAAGAGTCGTCCGTACCGGACGCCGGTTCTTTAGAGGCGTCAGTGGAACCGGTGGTTCCACCGGAGGCTTCTCTGGAGTCCCAGGGAGAGACTTTGATTTTGCAGGATGTGGCCTCACAGGAGGCAGGTCAGGCTGACGGGGCTTCTCAGGTTACTGTACTCCCCTCCATTCCTAGGGTGGTTAGGCCCTCTCCTTCTGTTTCCAAGGCTTCTCCCAGAGGCAGGCCAGGTTTAGCTTCTGTTGGTGTCACTCCTAGTTCTTCAGGGTCTGTGCCCAAGAAGCACATGCTTAAAATGGCAGAAGATTTAATTACTTTGATTAGAGGTTCTTTGCCCCCTCCTGATAAGAGGCCTAGGGTGGAACCAGAGTTGGGGAGTTTTGAGCAGGCTTCAGATATTTCAGAGTCTTGGCTGAAGACTTGCAGGAGTACTCTCCTTATTCAGATTCTGATGCAGATGATTCGACTCCTTCTGCTTCTCCTCCAGAGGATTTTTCTTTTTCAGAGACTCTTCATTCCATGAGGGAACATTTTAAGTGGGAAGGTCAGGACTTCTCTGATTCCAGGAAAAGGCTTAGGGAATTTTGCTTTTACCCCAACATAGGCCTTTGGCTATACCACCTGTTCTGGATGTTGTGGAAGATGTGTTTGCAGAGGCTTCACTTAATCCTGATTCTTTGCCTCCTGCTCCTGTTAAACCAGATAGGTATTACAGGGTACCTGAGGCTCATAAATATCTTTATAAGAGTCCTAGGGCGGACCCAGAAACTGTTAGTCAGGGACCTAAGGGTGTCAAGGCCTCTGTTGTAAAAAATCCGGTTCCTCCAGATAAAGAGGCCAGAGCTTTGGATAGATGGGGAAAGAAAGTCTATACTTCTTCCACCTTAGCTATGAGGGCTTTGAATTGCCAGTTTCACATGTTGAAATATCAAAACTATCTTCTTTCTCAATTGAAGTCTAAGGTGGATGCTCTGGCGGAAGGTATTGAGTGTAAAGAATTACAAGATTTGGTACATGTCTCTGAACAGGTGGGTAAGCATTCTTTACAATGTGGTTTTGATGCTGTACAAGCCTCGTCTAGGGTGGCTGCCACTGGGTCAGTTCTTCGCAGGCACGCCTGGCTGAGGGATCAGAATTTATCTGACCATGTTAAGACAAGGATTTTGGATGCTCCTTTACAGTCTGATGTGTTGTTTGGTTCACCTGTGGAGTCAGTCTTAAAGAAAATGGAAGATAAGGCTAAGTCTATGCAGGCTGTTAAAGATTTTTTGCAAGTCCAGCCTCCGAAGTTTAGTAGGAATTGGCCTGCTAAGGGGTGGACGTACCCTTCTTATGATTCACAGTCTAGGGGTAGATCTAGACGTGGTAGGGGCAGAGGTCAGAGCTCCTTCAGACCTAGAACAGGGAGTTCTCCTGCACAATCTTCAGGTGAGGGCAGGGGCCAGTCCTTTCGTAAACAGGCCCAATGACCTACCTTTTCAGCTGCCAGATCTTTCTTGCCTGGCAGCACCTTTGGGAGGAAGGTTGGCACTCTTCAAGGAAAACTGGAGTTTGATTACCCAAGACAGATGGGTATTGGATATCATACACCAAGGTTACAGGTTTTATTTCCATACCTTGCCTCCTTTCAAAGGCATGCCGGACGTTCCTCCTCAGCAAAGACTAGAGGCTCACAAACAAATTTCTCTGCTGCTCCAAATAGGGGCCATACAACCGGTCCCTCTGCCAGAAGTGGGCCTAGGATTTTATTCTCGCCTGTTCCTAGTACCAAAGAAAGGGAACACATGGAGACCAATTTTGGATTTATCTATCCTCAACACTTATCTGGACATTCCCAAGTTCAAAATGTTGACGTTACAACAGCTTTTACCTCTGCTGGGCAAAGATCACTGGATGGTGACTCTGGATCTCAAGGAGGCTTACCTTCATGTTCCTATCAGGCTAAGTTGCAGGAAGTATCTGCGTTTTCGGGCTGGGACTTCTCATTATCAGTTCTCTGCATTGCCCTTTGGCTTATCTACTGCGCCCAGAGTGTTCACGAAGGTTCTGGCTCCAGTGATAGCTTTCTTCAGGCTAAGAGGAATACAGATCTATCATTATTTGGACGATTGCCTGATTCTGGCCCAAGGAAAGGATGAACTTCTTCATTTACAATATGTGATAGCAGTGCTAAGATGCCTGGGGTATTCTGTGAACGAAATAAAGTCCAGTCTAGTACCCTCTCAGGACATGTGCTTTCTGGGTGTGAGACTGAATACAGCATCCCAGATGGCCTTTTTGACCCCGGACAAACAACAGAATCTTTCTCTTTACTTCCATCAATTGTCTCATCAGTCCAGGCTGACTGCAAGGACAGTCCTTCAAGCCTTGGTGTTCATGGCATCTTGTATTCTGGTGCTTCCCAATGCCAAACTGCATATGAGGAAGCTACAATGGTATCTCAAAAATGTATGGACTCAGCACTGCCAAGATATGGACACTGTCATTCAGATAATACCTTGCATTCAAAAGGAATTTTTGTGGTGGGCTCAGGAATGTCACCTAAACAAGGGACTCTCTGTGACCCGGCCAGAGGCGAGTCAGATTCTTACGACAGATGCCTCAGACAAAGCTTGGGGAGCTCATCTAAACGGAAAGTGGGTACAAGACACGTGGCCTGCCAGTCTTCAACATCTACATATCAACTTGAAGGAGATGTTAGCAGTCCAATTTGCATTAATAGCTTTCAAGGATTTACTTCTTCCAGGGCAGGTGTTGGTTCTAACAGACAACACAACTGTCATGTGGTACATCAACAAGCAAGGGGAACACATTCTTATCCTCTATGCAGACAAGCAATGATTTTGTGGGAGACTGCTCTCAGTTTACAGCTGAATCTTCAGGCAAGGTTTCTGCCGGAGCACAGAACTCCTTAGCAGATGTGTTGAGCAGACAAATTATGGATCCCCACGAGTGGAAATTGGATCCTCATGTATTTCAGAAATTGACAGTGTTATGGGGAACTCCAGACATAGATCTGTTCGCTTCTCCACAAAACTACCAGCTGCCAAAGTTTTGCACAAAAAGCTTTCATCCCACAGCCTGGAAAGTGGATGCTCTTTCCTTCAATTGGAGCAATCTTCATGTGTATGCCTTTCCACCTCTGCCTCTCCTCCCAAAGGTACTCCTGAAGGTCAGACAGGACAAGCCAAAGATGATTTTAATAGCTCCAGATGGGCCTCGACAGCACTGGTACCCATTACTGAGAAGTCTGGTACGGGAGCCTCCATGGCCTTTACCTTCAATTCCACACCTGCTGTCTCAGGAGAACAGTCATTTACTCAATGTCAAACTTCACTCTCTTCACCTAACAGCCTGGCATATTCTGTTTTAAACCCTGGAGGGTCTCAGCTTCCACAGCAAGTTTTGAATGTTATTTTGGAGGCCAGAAGGCCTAATACAAGGAAAGTGTACGCAGATAAATGGAAGAGTTTTTTATTTTGGAGTACAGCAAAGGAATTTGATGCTTCTAAGCCTAATTTAAGTGTGGCTCTTCAATATCTTACTGAGTTACTGGACAAAGGTTTGTCCTTCTCTTCTATCAAGGTTCATGCTGCAGCAATTTCTGCTCACTATGACTGTGACCCACCATTGTTTTCTCATCCTTTGTTTAAGCAATTCCTTAGAGGGGCAAAGAATATAAGACCCCCACGGAGAGCTCCTACTCCTGCTTGGGATCTCAATTTTGTGTTGGAGAAACTCACTCTACAACCTTTTGAGCCGGCAGCTACTGCTGAGTTGAAATATTTATCATGGAAGACTGCTTTTTTGTTGACCATTACCTCTGCAAGAAGGGTTTCTGAATTACAGGCCCTTATGGCGGTTGAGCCTTTCCTAATTTTCCATAAGGATAGGGTATCTTTGCGTACTAATCCTTCTTTTATGCCTAAAGTGGTTTCTAGTGTGGCTTTAAATCAAACTATTCATTTGCCTACTTTTTATGCAAACCCCCAAAATAAAGGGGAAAAGATTTTGCACACTTTGGATATACACAGGCAGTTGCGATATTATTTGAGCAGAACTAAAGGGTTCAGGCAGTCTCAGCAGTTATTTGTTTCATTTGCTTTGGGTTCTCAGGGCAAGCCTGTGTCAAAACAAACTATTTCTAAGTGGATTGGGTTTTGTATTGCTTTCTGTTATTCCCATCATGGTAAGGAGATTCCAGCTGGGACTAGGCCTCATTCCACTAGGGCTACTGCCACTTCTACAGCTTTTTTAAGGGGGGTGGCAACTAAAGATATTTTGGAGGCAGCTACTTGGAGTTCAGTGTATACTTTCTCTAAGCATTACCACCTTCCACTTTACTCTAAATCTAGGGCTGGTTTTGCCACTGCAATTTTACAGGGCATTTTGGCGGCTCCTACTGCTTTATAGTTTTGCCATCCTCCCTTACCTCTGCTTTGGGATTCTACCCAAGTGTAAGGACTGCAGCAATGTGAGATGAAGAACATAGTACAGTTTTGTACCTACCATAAATGTAGATGTTCGAAGATCCACATTGCTGCAGTCCAATTTACCCTCCCTCCTTCCCCTCTGGAGTTAGAGGCGGTTGTGTGGGTTGGGGTTGTACATATTGTGGCTATTGTATATATTGTACATATGATTAGTACTAGGGTGGTTGGTTGTTGTTTGCTGTCTTTTGGTTGTGACCTTTCTTTTTAGGGTCTTCTGACATCTGGGGCAAGAAAAGACTGAGGATATGACGTCGGTCATGGGCATTTGTACCCTGACGACCTGATGTCAGTCTTATGCGCCTTGACCGACGTCAGCCTAATACTTTGATATTCGGGCCGACCGAGGACAGCGGACTACCCAAGTGTAAGGACTGCAGCAATGTGGATCTTCGAACATCTACATTTATGGTAGGTACAAAACTGTACTTTCCTGGATAGTGCAATATGGTTAATAAGGAAGATATATGAAGGGTCAGAGGCAAGAATTAAGGTGGAAGGCTTTCTCTCCAATAAGCTGTGTTTGAACAGGTGAACCAGAAAAGAATGTCCTCTTTCCTTTTTTTTTTTTTTTTTTTTTGTTTGCTTTGTTTTTAGAACAATTAGCAAAGGAAACAGGGGACTCCCAAATTAAACAATATAACTGGTAAGGTAGTCAAGAAAAGCTAGTTTTATTTGCAGGTGATATTATTTTGTAGTTGATAAAGCCAGAAAATGACGCTTTAGTGTTGTAAAGCATTTTGAAACCATTTCAAGTCTTTTTGAAATATAAAATAAATGAAGATAAAACTAAGGCTATAGCATTAAATTATGTTACCCACACATTAAATGATACAGCACTACCTGTATATTTAGGGAAGATGAGGTGTAATATTAGGTGTATGGATTAGAAAGGAGTATATTGTGGTAGCCAAGGATGTGTAGGAAAAGATTAAATAAATGATACAAAAGCTGAGAAGCTGGAATCTCTTGAATATGGATTTGGATAGTAAGATACAATCAGTGGTGATGATTTAGTCCCTTTAGTTTTATATACAGAACAGGAGTATTTTTCTCAACTACATGAGTAGTTTTGAATCAAAGAATGAAAGGAATTTGTGTGGTAAGCAAGAGGGATAATTAAGTACAATAAGTTGGTTCACCCCATTGGAATAGGTGGTCTAGCATTGCCCGATTTGAAGGGATACTTTAGAGCTACAAAGTTATGGCTCATATATCTCATGCAGAACTTAAGAAAGCAAAGTGTAAAGAAATGAGAGGGAGATTCAAGAAATAAGTTGAGAGTAGGATTTTGGATGCTAGCCCATGAAGAGAACCACCACTATAGAATATAATTATTAATATTCTAAAACCTAAGCCAACATGTATGGAGAAAGGAGATTTTACCAGTAAAGATGAGTTCAAGTAGGAATATAGAAAATAGGCAACATGACTGAAATTTCTTGGAAAAAAATTAGCAAAGGAACCGTGGTATTAGGAGCAAATAACTAGGGTAGGGAAAGGTAATAGTGTCATGTGTCCAAGCAGAAGGTTCAACTACAGGTTAGAGACTCCCTTTCCTACCAGTGATTAACAACAAAGTAGACAAAGAAAAAGGGGATAGGTGAGATCTAGGTGAAAGACCAGCTCTTGTAGATTTTTTGTCAAGTCTAGAGCATCAACTAGCATTTAAAAAGGAATAGGGCATATAAAATATTGCATGATGACGATAAGAATCAATCAGAAGAGGGTTAGAAAATATTGGTAAGAGAGATTGGAAGGAACCGTTTACAAGGGAACAGTGGAAGGGCATCTGTATGGCTCCTGAGTATGCAAGTACAGAAAGTTTGATACTTTTTCATGGAAGTATTTACATAGGTATTTTTATACACCATAAGCAGACTTCAAGTGACGTTTTCCTCAGATAGAGAACAAATGCTGAAAGTATGATAGGTATGAAGGTACTTCAGAAATATTTTTTTGGGAATATAGTGAGTTGGTATATTTTAAAAATTACCTTCAGAGTATTTTTGTCAGAAATGTTGGGGGGGTAGCAAATGATTGTAACAAAGGAATAATTATTTTGAGCCTAGGCTATAGGACGTGAATTGCCTAGAAATAGTAAGGCCTTACTTTTTTGGTACCCAATATCATTAAACTTAGTAACTGTTAGAGAATGGAAATCAAAACCAAAATCAACCATAACTGAAGTACTGAATATTGTACAGAAGATAAGAGCTTAGAGGTAGGATCCTTAGAAAAGTAAAGGGGCAAATTACAAGAAATGGAATTCGTGCGAACTTCGCATGCAGAGTAATGTTAAGGAGGAGCAGTGAAATTTAAGAGAAGGCTGGAATTGAGCAACCCAAGTGCTGCTGGAGTGAGTGAAAGTTGTTAAACACAAAACATTTATAATGTACATGAAAGTAATGGAAATGTTATGTTTTTTCTTTTTAATTACTATTTACCCGTGTCACTTTTAAAAAAAATCATGTTTAATATGTTAAAAGAGAGTGATTACTAGGACCATGCAGACTGCTGAGCAGTTCGTTAATTTCTTGGCACTCTGGTACAGTTGAAACTCTGACCAAACTGTGACCATTTTATTGGAACTAGTTCTGAGCTGAACAGTTCGAAACAGAAAAAAACATTTGAGAAAACAGGAAAGCAGGCAGGCAGGGTAAATGGTCCCCTTCCCAGCCAGGAGGAAGGATGTCTCTTAGTTTTCGCTACTTTATCTCTTGCCTTGCCTCTTCCACCCCTTGCCTTTTAGGATGATGCCTTTCCCACTTCAGAAGCAAGTGATTTGAGAAGACTACAGACGTGTGAGGAATTCATTGTCACAAGTTAAAAAAAAAATCTAATTCCAATCCTTTTTCACCTTCATAGGTTCCCACACCAAGACATGATCAGATGGTCTTACCATGATCCATCCTAGATCAGATTCTCTCTGAGCAGTACTAGAAAGGGGTCCATTACTAGAATTGGAGACAGAATTTTACTCTTCTAGTTCTTGTACCCTCAGGAAGGATGATTTTTATAGGCCCATTTTTGATCTCTCCAAGCTGAACAGATTTTTGGTGATAAGAAAATCAGTCGGTTCACCCTTCAGTTTCTCCTTTCTGTGCTGTTACCTGATACCTTCATGGTCACACGGAGCACACAGACTTGCATGTCTGTATATTAGCACATGCAGAGAACATGTGCATTTTTGTGAGATTTATCATTGGAGGACAGAATCTCCAATTTCATATCCTTGCTTTCTGGGTGCCACCTGCCAGGAAGGTTTTTATAAAATGCTTTGTGCCAGTGTTTGTCCACCTCCAATTAAAGGCTATTCACATTTGCCCCATGTTGAAAACTATTTAGTCTAGGCCAGCTCCCATTTGGCAATGTTAAGCTGTCATGAGCTCAAATCCCGTCTTTTCCCCACACACAAAAAGAATTTCCTAAGAACAGTCTTGGAGACACCAGAAAAATTTTAATGCTTGATGCCTTTTCAAAACAAGCAGTGACAACATCTGTGAGAAAAGACCATTCTGAAGGCTCTAAGTTGCGTGTCAGCCTCCATCTTCAAGGCTCTTGTGGCTTGATGGCACATGTGATTTATTGGTTTGTAAGGAACACATGGGTCCAACATCTCTACCCGTAAGCGAAGATGCTGCTGCTGGCATCTCCCATCCACTGAGAGTTCAGATGGTGGACTGCTTAAATGACAGCCAACCCAGGGATGGCATTTGTGAATCCAGGAGGAATCCTAACCTGATGACAGATGCATCCGACTTGGTCTTTGATGTGCACATTGGGTTCTGAGGGATGAAGAAGTATGTAGCAACAACAAAAAAAGCATACTAATTGCCTTGGTTTGACCCTGCCAGTGAACACATTGTAGTACACACCTGGCTGGAGGGGCAAGGCCACAGAGGAGGTGACATGTTACTCTAGAGACAGTGTGTGGCCTTATTGTGCCCCACTACACACTTCTTGAGGGAGGGGCCCCATGTCACCATGAAGATGGTGGTGGTTATTGCACAGTCTGAATGCCTGGAAGGGAGACTGGAGTCAGCAGAGATGAGTTGGAGCATAACAACCACATGCCCCAACTTAGTAGTTGAAAGTGAACAAATGGGCCAAATGAGTTTCATGGAAAGATAGCAGACTGTTAGTGGACGGTAGTAGAAAAACCAAACTAAAGGAACAGAAACTTAAGTTGGAAGCATACATCCAGTGTCTGTCTCTCTTCAGGAAGCCATCATTTACTTGACAAGCCTATGTAACAACAAATTGTTTTAACTTTTCGGAGTGCATCTTTTGTCAGTGTCAGCCTGCTTATCACCAGTGCCTCTATGACGATAGGAGGTATTGCCAGCACAGCTAGCTGGAATTTTGTAAATACTTGTCATTTTTGAATATCAAACTGATTTATACAAGATGCTTTGTTGCAAATGTATTAGAACTGTGTCATGTACGTCAAACTGATTTGTACAGATATGTTGAAAATGTACTTGTAAAGTGCTTGTGTTTGAAATGTATTCACAGTGTGCCCTACTGGAGAGAACAGAAATGTACTTGCACTATTGTAATTGTTTAAATGTATATGTTTTAACAGAAGAAACTGGAAGGTTAACCTCAGTCCAGCAAACTTTAAAATACATCTGAAATTAAATCACTTTACGGGCTAGGCCATATAGATGCTATCTTACAGGTTTCAGTGCAACCAGAGAGACAGTCTGGACTAGGAAGTTTTCTGTATTGTCTTTGGGGTGAACTAATTACTACTCTGGAAGTGAGGAGATATGAAATTTTGACTTCTAGCACCTGCCACAGATCTGAGCAAAAGACCTTGTGTGTGTATTTTTACAGGTAGGTGCTAAATTCTGCCAACTTCCAGCAATGGGGGTTGCATGGGAACTAGAAGTCAGATGACCAGATTACTGAGCATTCTGTGTTTTGTCTTGGCCTTGACAACAAGGACCATCCATTCACCACACCATTGCCTTGCTCTGCTAAGTAAGTAGGGAATAGGTAACTATCATAGATTCCGTCAGGAATATAGTGAAGCTTAGTTTAGATAGTGTTTTGTTTTTCTTTGTCTGAGCCTGTCCTTCAATATTATTTTAAGTGTTTCCTTTGATTTTAAACTCTTGCTGTCACTGTGAATATATACTTAGCATCTTCTTGTTCTTTTATTAATTATTATTAAATATATTTAGACCTTTCATTGTGGCTGATCTTTGTAGAGATATTTAAGTTTTGAGAGTATTTGCATACTTATTTGGTGACACTGTGTGGGCCACTCCTAATAGCATTGCTGTTGGTCAAACTACCATTTGTATTAATGTTAATTTCACTCAGTATATTGAGTATCCTTGGAAGAGTGTTAAGGTAGCTGGCAGGACTGTCTGGTGGCAGTCATAACTACCTTATAGTCTGGGCAGAAAGAGGCATAGCTAGTAAATCTGTGCCAGTCTTTCCTGTGTGTGTCTGTGTTTAAATCAAGCTTCCAAGAGTGTGTTAGCTCCTTGGGCAGGGACACAAAGCCACTGGCTGGACAGAGTGGGAGCTGGAGGTCTTGGCTTGGACACTCAGCTGAGATCTCAACTCTATAGCTGTGGCAGTGGAGACTCTTACTGGGGATCTCACGAAAGAGGGAGAAATCAGCCCTGGACTGACTGTGTTCCCAGTGCGTTCTTAAAGAAAATTGTGTTTTATTCAGAGAGCTGCATCTGATGATACTGTGTGTGTACCTGTTAATCCTATGTGAATGTCCCTGGTTGCTGCCAGTGGTGTGAAGATTGAGGCTCCTTGATTACTGGCCCAGAGGTGGAGGGTCATCAGTCTCCGTTACCATCTATCCTTGCAGTCAAGCAAATTTTAAATGCTTCTGTATCTGATGTCCCTAAAGAAGCCAGTGCCCTCTGTGACCTTCTCTTTGAATAGAGAAGCCAACAGTCATCCTTGAACCACCCAGCTCAATACCACTCTCTTTCGAAAATGCTTTTCTTAGTAGGTTTTACCTTATAGGTTCATAAATTAGTACTAGGCTAACTGGCCTTGTGTTCCATTTTAAACCTAGCCAATTATCCCATGTGAGAATCAAACCTGCACCTAGTGTCTATAAGATAAACACCTTAGCCATTATGCCAACCTCATACCCATTCAGGATGTTTTCAGATCTACTGGCCTTAGTATTTAGAGAATCTTGTACAATACTCTGCAAAGACATGATAATACTCTGGTCGATCCCTCTTTTCATGGCTAAGATAGTCCGAGTTTGCCCTGTACAAAATTGTTAATGGATTTGTGTAGACATTTTGAGATATTAACAGAACTAAGGACTTCAGACAAATGGGTCAGCTCCTTTGCTTCTTATGCTGAGGAAATCCGTCACTACAGCTGCGAGAAATGTAGCATTTTTGAAGTGTTTGCAAGGCTTTTACCTGGACCTCCATCCTTCCACACACACATTACTAGGGGGTTTGTGGTCTGCACTGTTGTGGCAGAACAGGTAGCTTACATCCTTCTAGGTTGAGAACTGCTGATTGAGGGCTCAGTGTCTGTTATTCTAAAAGTGTATTAATTCTGGTTTAAGCACTTGGGCTTTCAAGCCAGTTATTTTACATTAAGAGGGTTCGTGGTCTGCACTCTTGTGGGAGGAGAGGCTGGACTCTGCCCTTCTGAGCTGGGACTTTCTGGTTAAAGGCTTATAGTGCATGCATATCTGAACTGTTTCTTACTGAATTTGGTGCGCCTTGTTTGCTGTGGCATAGACTGGATTCGGGCCTGCTGGATCTAGCTTTGTTTGTGTAACTTGAGCACTAATCCAGACATTCTCTAAAGTATTCAATGGTATTTATTACTGCTTGGTTGTAACTTGATTAAAGTGTAGCTATCATTCAAGTCTTTTGGATTAAGCACTTGGGCTTCAGACCAGTTGTTTTACATTAGGAAGGTTTGTGGCAAGCACTGTGGTGGCAGGACAGGTAGCGTTCATCCTAAGTTGGGAACTGCTGATTGAGAGCCCAGTGTCCAAGTGTATTAGTTCTGGTTTAGGCGCTTGGGCTTCAGGCCAGTTATTTTACATTAAGAAGGTTCGTGGTCTGCACTCTTGTGGGAGAAGAGGCTGGACTCTGCCCTTCTGAGCTGGGAATTTCTGGTTAAAGGTTTACAGTGCCTAAATATTTGAACTGTATCTTACTGAAATTGGTTCACCTTGTTTGCTCTAGCATAGACTAGATCCAGGCCTGCTGAATCTAGCTTTGTTTATATGCTTGTTGTTTGTTTGCTTGTTATTTCCCTGGAAGCTAATTCCACCTAATACACAACTTCTCAGCGCTTCTGTGGATCACTAGTGATTTCTGCATTGCTTACTGTACTTATTTCCTTGTTTCACTTGAAAGAAAGTTACTGTTTGTCGTTTTGCATTTAGTTACTTGTAACACATTGCACTCAAGTTACCTGGCACTTGCTCACTAAAGCAATTATATAAGTCAGCACTAAAAATTAAAAGCACTACACCCTCACTCCCCACTGGCCCTTGTTTTCAATTAAGGATTTCCCAATATTATTCTAGCATGTCCAAAGGTCAGTTGTCAATCTCCTCTCCGGTCCAGCTGGTGAATCTGGGAATCTTGAGGCAATGTTATAACTGCCTCATGTACACAGACAACCCTCTCCTCCTCCCACATAACACAAATACTTGTGAGAGATGCAGCTATTTAGCCAAACTGGAGGCTGAGCTCTCTCAACTCAGGACTGGCAAGACCAGACAGGAGGAGAAGGCAACTACACACACCACAAAACCAGCCTCACATAATGCTACCACTCCACTGAATCTAACACATAAACACACAAAGACATACTCGGAGGCTCTGAGTAAAATTTACCTAAACAGCAGAGGCCTCCAAAGCAGACACCCAAACAACTGCTACCTCAAGACACCCCACAAGCAACACATAAACCACAAAAGCAGTGTGCAAAGCAGTCACAGCCCTTAAGGCCAAATACAACACCAAACATACTTGTCATAGGTGACTCCATAGTCAGACACACTGGCGTCCCACTCACCAGGCTGAACAAGGAGAGGGTCACAGTAAGCTGCCTATCGGGCGCTAGAATCCGCCACATAACAAAGCACTCGGGTCACTCCACGGCAAGTACAAATATGACACAGTCATTGTCCATGCTGGTGTGAGCGACCTGAGGCGTACCTCCCTGGACTACATGAAAAGAGACATAGAGGAGCTCTCTGATTATGTAGCCCAGGCAGGTATGACCCTAACCCTGAGCAGTATCCTTCCTTCACCAAGAATGATGCCACAATATAGAGACAAGATGATCAGCTTTAACAATTGGCTTAATGTCTGGTGTCATTCAAAGGGGATCCAGTGTCTGTCTGCCTGGGATGACATGCTTGACAAGCCACGCTGCTTCGCAAGGGCCGGCTTGCACCTGTCACCCCTGGGATTCCGAGATTGGCTAAGGCTCTTGCCACCCCATAGTGCCTTTTTAGGCAAGGCTCAAATTCTAAACCTACCACCCTAGAAAACAAAAATGGGAAGAAACTGAGGGTAATGCTGCTCAATGCCAGAAGTCTAAATCTCAAAATGCACGCACTCGAGGCCCTTCTCAGTATGGAGAACATCGATGTCTGTGCTGTAACTGAAACCTGGTTCAAGGCTCCTGAGAGCACCCCGGCACTATTAGGTTTTACCTCATATCATGCGTTCCGGCCCCAAAACCCGGACCACACCACAAAAGGAGGGTGTATCGATATTCATAAAGGATACCCACACCTCCAGGTTGGTGGCAGCGGGCCAAGCTTCGGAAACCATCCAGGTGCAACTAACCATAGGCAAAACTGCTCTACAAATTGTAGCATGCTACAGGCCACCCTCTCAAACTCAGGAACCCCACACAGCCTTCCTGAAGACACTGGAGGGTATAAATGTATCTCCAAACACCATCATATTGGGGACTTCAACTACCGAATATAGACTGGGAACATTACTCAAGCCCTAACTTTCTAGCCCAATGGTTCCTGGAGTTCATAAATTCAAATGCCATGGAACAGCTAGTCACTGTTCCCACAAGAGGAGAAAATATACTAGATCTCATTGTCACAAACATGGGGACAAAATGCTCCACACCGGAAGTATATCCCTCATTGGTGAGATCTGATCATAAACTAATCTCACTGGAAATCCACATCCGCCCCACCCCAAACAAAAGACCATAGTGAAGAACTTCTCTAAAGCAAACTTCACACTACTCAAGACTGGTGTGGTATCCTTCAAGGCCCCTGAGCCAGAGGAAACCACAACCCAAGCTCGGAAGCCCTTACAAATGCCTTCTATGAACACCTCCAGGACTGCATGGATCAGGCAATCCCAAATAAAACCAAGACTCTTTCCACAAAGGGCAAGCGTCCAGTCTGGTGGACCCCAGCCATTAACAAACTTTACAATAAGAGGAGAAAGCTATTACATGATAGAACAAAATCCATAAAAGGGAAGTCACCCCTGATCATTATTAGTAAAAAATACGAGCACTCATAAAATCAACTAAGGCCAATTTTGAGAGAAAAATTGCCATGGATTCAAAGGAAAATCATAAGGCCTTTTTCAGCTATGTTAGGAACCTGGGTGGAAACTCCCAGATATGCTCAGAATTAGTCCAAAATGATACAAAAATCACTGAACCCACAGACATTGCCAACATACTGGCAGACAGGTTCAGTGCAAACTTCACCCCCTTCGGCCCCCCTAAAGGAGAGATAACTATCCCAGCCGAGTGTAGCCTCCCGAACATCTCAAATGCGCAGGTGAAAGCTGCTCTCTCTAAAGCTAAAAACACAGCATCAATGGGACGGATGGTGTCCCCGGCTGTGTGCTACGAGCTAAATGAGGAATTAAACCCGCACATAAGGCAGCTGTTTAATCTCAGCCTTACCACAGGATCGTGCCCAAGGAGTGGCGTGACGGCAACTGTGGTCCCACTCCACAAAGGCGCCTCACGGACCCTGGTAATTACCGCCCATAAGCTTAACAAGTCTAGTCTGCAAAGCTATGGAGAGGATCATAATGGAGCTCATAAACAAAGATATAGGGGACTTGCAGACATTGGACCCGACCCAGTTTGGCTTTGTCAAGGGAAGATCATGCCTTTTGAACTTGGTCGACTTCTTGAAACAGTCACCAAGGCCATTGATGAGGAAAAGCAGTCCATACAGCCTACCTTGACCTTGCAAAGGCTTTCGACACAATACCCCACTCGGGTATTGTAGAAAAACTTACCAGCTTAAATGTAAACCCATATGTCACAAGATGGGTTGCAAACTGGCTTAAGGACAGAACCCACAGGGTTAGAGTTGCTGGCGCTGTGTCAGACTCCAAGCCGGTCACAAGTGGTGTCCCACAGGGCTCGGTCCTTGGCCCCTATTGTTTGGCATCTACTTCTCAGAAGTACAGGCCAACATGGGAGGACTTTGGCTGACAAACTTTGCAGGCGACTGCAAACTGGGCGCCATAGTGGAAAGTGCATCGGACATGGATATCCTTCAGAAGGGACTCACGGAAACAGATAGCTGGTGCCAGAGCCATGGCCTGAAGTTAAACGCCAAAAATGTATAGTCATACCCTTCGGGAAAAACAAGGTAACCCCAAGCTACCATATAGGTGGCAATCCACTAAGCACAGAAGAGGTTATCAGGGATCTGGGGACCCAGGTTGACAGTGGCCTTTCTTTTGACACTCACATTGCTAAAGTGGTTAGAAAGACCTTCTACATTGCCCACCTGATCATGAAGGGATTCACATCCAGATCTAGTGAGGTCATTGTTCCACTGTACTCTTCACTTATCAGACCAATGATCGAGTACAATGCCCCATTCGGGATGTATCTCACCCGACATCTGCAGCAATTGGAGAGACCCCAAAAGTTCCTCACCAAAAGGATAAAGGGACTCCAAAATCTGTCATATGCTGCCAGATTGAAGAAACTCCAGCTCTATTCAGTCGCATACCGTCTGCTCAGAGGTGACATGTGCCTGACATACAAGGCCATGTCCAACCCGGAATTAATGGACATGCTCCACCTCAAAAAATCGAAATCCACCAAAACCACTAGAGCAAGCGACTTAAACCTTAGCACGGCTATAAATAGGACGTGCTGGAGGGATAGATTTATCACTCAGAGACTCCCTATGCTGTGGAATAAAATCCCGGTCCATGTGAGGCAGAGCACCTCGCTGACTCTGTTCAAGAGAAATCTAGACCTGTGGATGGGAGATCGTAGGTTTACCCCGGGAATCATATCTGTGTCACTGCTGGACAGAGGCACAACAAACTAATGGGCACAGTATTTTTTCATATAAGGGGTGGCGTAAGCCACAAAAATTTGGGCTAGGCTTATAAATGCCTTAGGGCAGATAGCCTAGTATAAACCTATGAACCTATAAGTAATTGCGATTTTACAAGGTATATTCATTCTTCCAATGTGCCGATTTAATGACCATAGAGATGGTTATAACCAGCCATAGTGCTTTATTTGTACCTGCTTTTTTAATTGTGTGCCCTAAATAAATAGGTCTGTACTCCGGCGTTTTAATGTATTAGTATCCCCCCTTGTTAATACTGCAGCAGTAAGTCTTAAAATGAACATAGTAAAATTGTGCAAGCAGTTTCACCCCCACATCGTCCACCACAAGCATTTACTTCCAGATAACTGAATTTGGAATATATCAGACAAGCATTATTCATTGTGAAAACTAATCACTTCTTTCTATGTTGCCTAAAAATTAAATTGTGTTGCAGAACTTCAGAATAATGCAGTGTGCCTTTTGAAAGTTATGTGCTTCTTTGAAATATATTTCCTGTATATTTGGTTTTATCTACATTATTTTTTTTTGTGTAGCCCAATACAGGAGAAGAGTCCAGAACCTGAGGCATCACCTCCAGCGTTGTCTTCTGTGGTCCCGAACTGTGAAGCTAACAAAGTAGCAGATGATGAGAACTTGTCCATAAACAAGCAGATTCAGATAACTGAGCAGAATTTGGCTAGCTGCAAAATATCTGATCCAGAAGACTTGCCCTGTCAACTACAGTCTACACAGCAGCTTCCTGTTGTCAAACAGGAGTTGTCAAGTGTCCCTGTAAATAATGAATGTGCACAGCAGATCAAAACTACGCAGGGAGAAACCAAGAAAGGTAAAAATGCCATTGTTTTGGCAGAGTGGATATTCTGATTGATAGACGATTGCTTCTTATAGTAATCATTTTACCATTGAAGTCAGCATTAGATTTGGGTTTTTGTGTTGGTTGTCTGGATTAACAGAGAACAATACATTGGAATAATACATTTAAGACGTTATAAGGTCATGCAGTCCTTAGTCCTTCATAATCAGGCTTTATATGTGTTGTAACAGAAAGCATTTGAGGTAAAGTTGTTAATGACCCCCACAAAACATTCAGTTCAGTAGATGCCTGTTGCTGAGAACTTGTCATATGACAGCATAAAGATGTATTCCATATTAGTGCTTTTCTGTCAGTATATCAGCTCCGCATGGATGCATTTGCTGCATTCAGCTATTAATTTTCTTAAATGTTTTATGTTTAAATTTGAGTTAAGGTTGCCCTTTATAGGAAAGGCTTGAAGTTTATGTGCATGTCATAATGAATCATAAGTCGTGACATTGTCCCAGGTTCCTTTTCTTCTACCATGGTCCGGCATTTTTTGAACCTTATACTCAGCACTGTGATAAATTTAGGTGTTTTTCATTGTCTTTAAATTTCTTAGCAGTCATTATATTGCTGCTGTGTTCAAGAAGGGCTGACAGTACCCTTCTTGAACAGAACTTTAATAACTTCAGGATCTTGTACTCTGGTAGATAAACTAAATATATTTGCATTACCACATTTTATGAAGTCATACATAATGGCCAAAATAGGTAGGAAAAAAATGTTGAACATCTTTAAAAGGCAGAATTTTTGTCAAGCAGTATATATCAGCCTTTTCATAAGGGATATGGTGTGCTTAACCATACCCTCACTGCATATACTAACTTTGAGATCACACTACCTTAGAGATAATAGGAATATGCATTTTTTCACTGACATTAACTGTTCCCTTTATTTTGAGATAGCATGATCTCTAAATTAATATGTTTTGTTTGAAGGGGTCTGAGAATGCAGGGATGTGCGGAAGCCCCCACCACATACACCAGCCATCATCACCATGACCAAAAAACAATTGCTACCAAGTTTGAGTTTCCCATTAATATGCTTTTGACAATACTCACTTGACAGTTGTCACACTACCTCCTTTTCACTCTAATGTGGTACACTGCACATTGAGTCTGGGTTTTCTGGAGGTCACTTCCAGGTATATTTAATGTTCTTTGATTTAAATGAGTGATGTTCCTTCTTTCTCCTTCACTGTTCATTATGAACTGATAAAATTAGGAGTGGTGGACTAATGGTTAAGGTGTTTGCCTTGCAAACACAAGGTGCAGGGTTCGAGTCTCACAAGGGATAATTGGCTAGTCTTAAAATGGCTTACAAGGGCAGTTAGCCTAGTACTAATTTATGAACCTATGACTTGAGTAACCTTTTACATCTAATGAAGAGAAGGAAGAGTAACATTTTAACATAATTACCACAAAATCTTTTTCCAGCTCTGCTCTAGGAGAAGAATGAATTCAGTTGACTTAACTTTTTTGTTCACTTTTATTAAACTGCTTATTTCCTTACCATTGTACTTTCTGGGGGCATAATACACTCATTTTTGCATAAAGCGCATAGCTAATATCAAGCTAATTACATTACCTGATGGAATTAGTAAATACAGGTGTTTCCTTCATTTTATAGCCACAATTGCATGTAATAAATAAATCCTTGATAAATATTTTCATGCAAAATCTGTTCTGTTCATATACATTATAAAAGGCTAACATCGTTGCAGAGAAAATTGTTATAAATGCAGTTATAATAAAATAACTTCAGTTAATATCCATGTCAGAACATCTTGGATACCTTTGACTTAAAATTACACATAATGCAGACAAAATTATTAATTTCAGCTTCATATCCCAGTGTTTTAGCTATTTTGGACTCCCCAAAAACCCAATTTTAGACCCCTAGCACTACCTTCTTGCACCTGTAAAAGTGAACAGCCACAGATTTAAAATTATTTATTTTCCACATTTTGCTCTGACTTTTCTGTTTGCCCTAGGGACAAATTTTTATTGGGCACAATCACATCTAGTTATCTATACTACCCTCTGAGTTGCATTTAAAACAAGCAAAACTATGGCCATTTGAATACATTCTATCTGAATGTGTTATTGTAGAAAAACTGAATGTTTTAGCTGGAAAAGACTTCCCTTCCCTGATTTTCCAGACTTCCTTTGCATGGCACTCTGGGTATTGTTCCTTAATACAGGTTCATAGTTTTTTTTTTTTCAACTAAGCTTATAGCTAAAGGAAGCTCATCCACATCACCATATACTATGGAAGACTAACAGTGTCCATTGTTAAGCAGACTTTCCCAACATATCTTTGGTGAAAATTTATGATGACTTATCTAGTCATTCACACTAGCTTTAAAAGTTGCTAGGTAAGTCTGTTTTCAAGACCCACTTAAATCTATGGATGGGAAATGGAACCTTTACCTCAGAACTGCCCCCTGCACTACTAGAGGACAGCTCCTTAATGCTTTATCCAATGCTTAGGTCCTCTCCCATTATCTATGATATGATCCCAGTTATTCTCATTAGGAGAAATATATAATTATCGACCATGGTGTGGGTAAGACCACTCTAATTTATTTTATTTAACATTTGTTTATCAGGAAAGTTTGACTGAGACAGAGCCCTTTTTCAGTAGAAATCTGGAGAGAAACACTCCAGACACGTATTTGGAGTGTGGGAGGAAACCAGAGCACACAAAGGAAACCTTTGTGAATGCAGGAGAACATGCAGACTCCACACAGAAGGCACCCTAGCCAAGGATTGAACCTGAGAACCTCATGCTGTGAGGCAACACCACTAACCGCTGCAGCACTGCTCCGCCAATGAAATGGGATAGGTTATTTTGAGCACAAAAAGGGAAAGTGGCTAGGCTTAAAATGGCTTGCAAGTGCAGGTAACCTTTGGTGATGCTGTGGTATTTTAGCTCTCTATTATAGGTTTTGCTTTACAACTGGTTCAACTTAAGTGCTGATCTATTCGTAGCTCAGAAACTTAATCAGAAATCACCCCTCCTGATCTGTATGAGTAGAGGGTTAGGGCTTTTTGCCTGTCAAAGTAGATAAACGTATTGGGATTTGAAGTATTTGTGGTGAGGAAACATTGAGGTGTTTCAAACTGATTTAGTTTAGCCTTGTACTTGCCAAAGTGTTCAGTTATATTTAGTAATGGACCAAATAAGGGATGTATAAAGTGGGACTATAACTTTACATGATCCTTGATGAGCTATCACAAAGGTTTAAGTACTGTAATGTAGAATGATTTTTTTTTTTAAACTACCAGAGAGACATGGTAGTCAAAGGAGAGTCTTATCAGCATACATATCCATGTCCCTTATGACTGTGTCAAAATTAACTGGAATGTCACCTGATATGGTAAGCAGTAGTGATGCTAGATTTAACAAAGGAAACTGTTGCATTTTTTTGTTGAGGATAAGCCCATGTTTAATACATCAAGTATTTGTTTGGTTCAGCCCTTGCTGGAAAATTTAATTATCTGAGTAGGATGTAACCACCCACAATTTGCAATCATCAACAAACGTGGTCAACTTTAGTCCTTTGATATCCACTTTTTTGTCAGAGAAACTTGTAAAGGAGGTGGGGACCCAAGGCAGAGCACTGTGGGACACCATTCTTGCAGTTTTTCTGTGTAGAGCAAATACCCTGAATATTAATGGCATTGTGTAGTCTCAGGCAGCAGGTCATCAGTCCAACGAACTGCAAGTGTTAGTGTGGACTTGTAAGAGTTTGCCAATAATTCAAAAACAACCAGAAGAACGCCAAAGGCACAGTAAAGTCAAAAACAGCTCTAAAGCAGAAATGTATAAGCACGACCACTGGAAACACGATTCCGTTGACCAACTTTAATCCAATACCAAGATTAAAACTGCATTAACGCCTTATCCACACAAAAAAACAATAGCGTTTTCGTCAGATTCAGTGACTTCATCAGATAACCCATTCAATACACTTTACCCTGTATTTATAGCAAACAAGATGAACAAATGATTGAATAATTGGTGAAAAATTAATTAATTAATTCCCTCTCATATCTTTTAAAAAAGAGAAACACAGTACCTCAAACCATAAATATACATCTAACATTTTCTCCTTAATATAATGTTTTACTAACTCACTTTAATAGTAGTTTCAATAGGAATACAGATGTAAAACATATATTAGGATATAAAATATGAAATATAAATTGTAAATGTGAAATGTAAAATATAAATAGATAATAAAATTCATATAACTTAATCAGTATGACCTCTCTAGTGGCCACATAATAAATATTCATAAAAAATAGCAATTGAAGTGTTTGAAATGTTAAAACCTATTTTAATCTTGATGGGCAAAAAGCATATTTAAAAAATTATTAGTATAAAAACACATTCCAAGGTGAACAAATCTTAATCATTTAGTTATAAAAGGTTAAAACAGTATAACGGGAGAAACTTAGAAATTTAGTAATTAGTGACATCTTGTGGTGGAGAACCTTAATTACAGCTTCCACTTATTTAGCTGCTCTTACTCTCAGTAGTGGCAAAATAGATGTATTATCATTCAGACCAGGAAATTTGTCTGAATTCAAGGTCAACTGCCACCACAACTCTCTATATTCTACTCTGTCTTCCCACAGTCCACCTCTGATGTCTTTCTTAATTTGTTCTATTACTAAAAATTTAAAATCATATTCCTTACATACCTTACTATGTTTACAAAGTGCGTTGCTTTCCTTGCCAGTAGAAATATCATACATATGTTCGTAAATCCTTCTTTTGAGTGCCCTCTCCGTTTTACCTGTATAGAAGGATTTACAAAACACACAAAGGGCTAAATATATACCCTTGGTCTCACAATTAAAATATTCAGGGCTATTAATCCATTTTTTTCTACTTTCAATATAAAGCCCTTCTTTATTTAAAACATGGCTACATTGGTTACAACGCCCACATTTAAAAGTACCTTTTTTGTTTCTGTTTCTACCTCGTTCATGTTTATTTTCTAACATGTTGCCCAAACGTTGGGGGTTCTTGTATATCACTTTCCTAGGGATCTTGTTTAAACCATCAATATCAGTTAAGGCCACAAATCTATCCCATTCTTTAAAAAATATATTTCTAATCCTATTGTTCAGTCCATTGTATTCCAGTACTAATGCCCGTGTGAGTTCATCCCCATTATTTGTATCTTTCCCAGGCCAGTTAACATTTCCTACTTCTCCTTCATCATTTATCCGTTCCGCCCCATTAGTAAGAAATATAGGGGCAAATCTATTTTTCCTTCCTTTTTCAACTTCTTTTCTAATTCCATTAATGAATTTGGCAGGATAACCTCTTTCCTTAAACATATTTTCCAGTAGATCACATTCTCTTTGAAAATCCAAATCGGAACTAGTCATCCTGCTTCCTCTAACAAACTGCCCTTTGACTATATTATTCTTCCAATGTTTAGGATGGGCACTTTGATAGTGTAAAAAGGAGTTGCAATAGGTGTCTTTCCTATATATTTTAGTCTCATACTTATCTTTCTTGTACAATTCCAAATCCAAATATATCATATTATTATATGATATCTTGTGTGTAAATTTCAGAAAACAGGTGGTATTACGCATATATTCTAAAAATTCATGTAGTTTTTCTACCCCTCCTGTCCAAAAAACTACAATATCATCCAGGAACCTTTTGTAAAGGATCCAACAAGATTTATATTCAGATTCGATTATATATTTCTCCTCCCATTTAGCTAAAACAAGGTTAGCATAGGAGGGGGCACAGGCAGCCCCCATTGCAACTCCCCTAACCTGTTGGAAGAATTCACCCTTAAAATGAATATAATTGTATTTCAGGACTAGGTCGATAAGCCAAAGACTGGCTAATTTGTTATTGTGGGTCAAACTACCGTATTCAAAGACAATTTCCTCCAACATTTCTTTACCTTCCTGGTGAGGAATGGAGGAAAACAAGTCAACGATGTCAATAGTGATGAATAGTATATTGTCCTCCCATCTACACTTATTAAGTTCCTTTAATAAGTCCCATGAATCTTTTAATATATATGATCTACTGGTCCATATAGGTTTGAATTTTAAATCAACATATTTGGCAAGGGCCTGGGTCTTTGACCCTTCCGCTGACACAATTGGACGTAGTGGGGGATCCTCTTGTTTTTATGTATTTTCGGGATCCCAAAAGCCGTTGGAATTCTTGGCTTCTCAACTTTGAGATATATATAACTGTTGAGGTCTATCAACTCTTCATGTAACATATCAAACAGATCCATATCGATTTTATTATATGCTATATTAATCTCATTTATGGATGCGGAAACATACCTATCTTCATCCCATAAAAGGGAGTACATCTTACTATCATATAATATGTTATCCATAATTATGATGCCTCCCCCTTTATCAGGCTTCATTACTCTAATATCAGAATTATGCTTCATATTGTATAGTAATTCTTTTTCCTGTTTAGTAATATTCTCTTCCCATATACAATTATTACCATACTTCCTAATTTCTCCCTCCATAACCCTTTCAAAATTTTTTAACTGGGGATGGAGAGGGGGATTATAAATGCTTTTTCTTTTCAAAGTATCTGTATGGGAAGCATGACTAACAGGAAGTGTGATACTAAGATTCACCTTTCTCAGGAATAATTTAATATCCAGGATACTTTTAGTAGCATCCCCGTTACTGCAAGGTATGAATTTTAATCCTTTGGAAAGTAAGGTAAAATGTTCTTTAGTTATAGTGACTTTACTGAAATTATAAATAGAGAAATTATCCCAAGTATGGCAATGTCCATCAACAATTATGTCATTATGGCAAAAGATATTAACTTCACTGAAATCAGGGTGGGTTGGGCGGGTATTCAAAATCTCCCCCTTCTCCCTCCGTTCTTCTGAAAATTCGTATATTGCGGAGCCTGTCTATTCATTAATCTTTCCGATCTTCTTAAAGGGGGGGGGGAGGCCTCATCATATTCTTTATCATAATTCAGATACCTTCCATCCCTATCATTTTGGCCTTCTGCAGTGACCTCTGTATCAAAATTAGCTTCTCTATCCTGATATCTTTGGTCATAGGAATTAATATAATGACTAAGTCCCCTAGGTTTAGGGTAACAAGTTTGGTTCTCATATTCTTTCAAATCCCTTTGCAATTTTTTCATCTTCCTATTAATTATATCGTTACATTTCTGATCAACATCTTTTCTTAAATCATAATATTTTTTCTTTTCATCATGTATTCCAAATAGTAAATCATTCTTAATAAACTGGTCCAGTTCCTCAATGTCTCTTTGCAAACCTTCCTGAACTCTAACATTTTCTTTAATTATTAACCTGAGGACATCCAGACCACATTTGTTAAAAACCTCACAAAGTTCTTTGTAATATTCAGTATTAAAAGTAACATTATTAGGGAATTTAAACACACATAGGCCCTTAGGCACAATGTCCTTTGAAATACATTCCTTTAAGTACTCATTTTCAATAGTTAAGGAACGAAACTTAAACATTAATTTATTCAAATTATCCAGTTTGTTCTTATAAGTCCCATCCTTAACATAATGCCGTTCACCATTAGGTCCATTGGGTATAGCGTGGAAATTAAAAGAAGTTTTAGATTGCAACCAATCCTTAATATCTTTAAGGTGAAAATCACCAGAAAAAACAGTACCTCGACCAGATGTATTGTTAACACCTGTAACTCCATCAATGTTGATGCCTCTCGTTCCCAGGCAGTTAGACTGGAAAATGCTGGGTGTTTTGTCAGGCTAGAAAGTATCTACAGGGTCGCTGACGTCCACATCACCGCCAATAAGCTCCCCTTGTACATTGCGAAATTTCCTGCTGCATTTCTCCCGTGGCCCGAGGAACCAGGACAAGGCTTGACTCATGGTAGTTCCCAAAATGGACCGACTGAGCGGCGTTAGGATGTTGATCAACTCCGTGAGTTGACTGATGAGTCTTTTTTAAAAGATATGAGAGGGAATTAATCAATTAATTTGTTTCACCAATTATTCAATCATTTGTTCATCTTGTTTGCTATAAATACAGGGTAAAGTGTATTGAATGGGTTATCTAATGAAGTCATTGAATCTGACGAAAACGCTGTTGTGGTTTTTTGTGTGGATAAGGCGTTAATGCAGTTTTAATCTTGGCATTGGATTAAAGTTGGTCAACGGAATCGTGTTTCCAGTGGTCGTGCTTATACATTTCTGCTTTAGAGTTTGCCAATAATCCCAACAAGGGAGATAGTGTCAGACCTTGGCAAGGTCCAGATAAGCAACATAGACTATATCCCTTTGCATATGGTCTCAGTAACCATTTCAAAGCATTCAACCAGGTTGAGTAGGCATGAGCTGCCTTTTACAAAGCAGACCTGATGTGTTTCATGGGATATAGGCTCATGTATAAAATTATTTTGGTTAAACTGTAATACATTCCATAGCCTTGCAAATAATGCTAGTGAAACTGGTATGCCTGTAATTTCTTAGTCAGTAAAGGGAGCACCTTTGTGCAGTGGCACCACAGCTGCCATTTTCCAAGTCTTGGGGGCATAACTTGTGGAGAGAGAGATGGTTGGAGTTGATAGGGAGGGATTTTGCTTGGATAGGACTTTACTTCTTAGGCATCCAGAGATGTTGTCAGGACCCATGGAATTAAAATTTTGTAATGTGCCAAAAGTACATGGTCCAAATTGATGTCTTGGGGAGGCGTGTGAGGGTGAATGAAAAGGACAGAGGCGAGGGTGGGTGAGGTGAAATTGGAAGAGAATATGTCCACAAAAATGTTAAGAAATGGCTTTGGGGATCAGAGAAGGAGGTATCACTGGAGTTAAGTTCTGTACAGAATTGTCAGTTAATTCTAATCTTCCTAGCATAGCTGTAGAAGACCTTGCGATTGTTTTTTGAATTCAGTAATAAAACGCTGCTATAGTAATCTCCAAACGAAAAAAACATAAAACAAACAGTAGAAACGGCAGAACGATATGCTCCAAAAAAGCGGTTAAAGTCACAATCATCGTTTGTATAATGCATAAAAAATCTTCAATTTTCAATGAGTAACCTCCAAGCAACCATCCTAAAAACGAGAAATTTATTAGAGGCAAGCGCTTTCACCATTTAAGGCTTCATCAGGCCAGTACAAAATTCATTAAAAATAATGCCTTTAAATACTTTACAAAGCAGTGACATCATTTCCACTTTCAATTAATAGTAAAAGCATGTTCCTACTTTTAAAGTGCAATCACTACTATTCTCGTGATAAAGCACACATACTTTAAAACTATTCTATAACATTCCATTATTTTAAAATAGAAAATTAACCTTAGTAGCAAAACACTAAATGAAAACACCACATAAAAAACACTACATTAAAAATTTTATCCTTCTAAATCTAATCTATTGAATATTCCTAATATAAATAATGTTTTCATATAAATGCATACATTACAATAACAAACATATTTGAAAAATAATAAAATAATAATTGAGAATAATCGCCACAAGAGATGGTATGGGAATTTGAATAATAAACATAGAATTGCTTTAAGAGATCGTAAGAATGATGACAGTATTGTCATCAGACCGGCTGATAAAGGTGGACCGATTGTAATAATGAATAAGAAAGATTATATCTTAAGCATGGAATGTCTCCTGAGGGATGCACACTTCTATAACCCCATCAGTAATCAACGCTTAGAGAGGATCGTTGCTAAGGTATCAGCCTCGGTTGTTTTGATGGCTGATACAGGTAGGATTACTGAAGAATTATTTAAATATTTTTCAGTTAGTGAACCGATGATTCCATGCATACAGGGCTTACCTAAGGTCCACAAGAATCCGACGAATCCCCCCGATGAGACCAATAGTGGCAGGGAAGGGTTGGGTGACTGAACCACTATCCATATACTTAGAAACTAAATTGAGACCAGTGGTTAACCAATATGAATATATATTAAAAGATACACAGCAGTTTTTAATAATGTTGTATGATAAGATGAAGGGAGTTGCCCCAAAAGAACACCTTATTTTTGTCACGGATGTGCAATCATTGTTCACCTGTATACCTAATTCAGAAGGTTTAGTAAACATACGAAGATGCCTAGAGAATTGTGGTTCCTTTACTGATATACAAGTTGAGACTATATGCAATTTGATGGATTTAGTTCTTGCTAACAATGTACTTACCTTTAACAACAAGTTCTATGTTCAGAGAGATGGCATAGCTATGGGCACATCTTGTGCCAGTAGCTACGCCAGTCTTGTTATGGCTGATTGGGAGAGCACTCATTTGTTTAAATTGGATTTCTTTAGATGGTTCGTTAAGTTTTATGTTCATTTTGTTGACAACGTTTTTTTAGTTTGGAGCTCGGATAATATTAAATTGGCTGAGTTTTTACAACAGATTAATGATTTAACCAGTTATCTAAAATTTACCTTAGAAGCATCTGAACATAGGGTTTCATTTTTTGACGTGTTTGTTGAGAGAACTAAGAGTGGCCTTAACACGGGTGTGTATAGAAAAGAGTGCTATAGGAATGCACTCTTACATAGATCTGGTATGCACCCCAAGTTTATATTTAATATCATTAGAGGCCAAGCGATGAGGGCATCTCGTTTACATTCGTGTGATTCAAGTTTTAAAGGAGAACTATCTAAGCTTACACGGAATTTAAAGGAAAGATCTTATACCACTGGAGAGATTTCAACAGGTCTGTTACATATAGATGAATTAAGACGAAATAGAGCGTATCCTTATTTTGCTACTAGAGACCAGATTGAGATCTCGTCAACCGACCAAAGAAATGATGTTAGTGAGCATAAAATGAGGGTATGTATTTATTACACCTAGGATGTTAGCCAGATAAAAGGTGCATACATGAAATTTTGGGATATACTTAACGTTGATCCAGAGATATATAAACTGATAGGTGAGTTGCCTAGTTTTACATACAAAAACAAGATGAATTTACATAGAATGCTCTGTGGCTACAACTCTATAGGAACTGATCCATCCATTGCACGAATGGATTTTTGCACAAAGCCTTGTATAAAATGTAATTTTTGTAAATATATTGATAGTTCTAACAAGTTTATACATCCAGTTACTGCCCAAGAGTTTGTTTTTAGAGTACATGCTAGTTGTGTTACTCAACACCTAGTATACCTTGCCACCTGTACTAATTGCCCAGCATTTTATGTGGGCAAAACTGACAGGAGGCTGAGGGACAGGGTTAGAGAACATGTCTATGATATTAATAATGAATCAGTGAGAAGTGCTCTATCTAAGCATGTTAGTAGTAATACCCCAGATCATACTTTTAGGTTTCAAGTTATGCAAAGGAATTTTCCTAGTATTAGGAAGGGAGATATCAGAAACAAAACTGAAGAGTTTGAAAGTAGGTGGATTATTAGGCTTAGAGCAGATATTGCTCCAGGGTTGAATGATAGGGTATCCATCAAGCCAGTTTTGAAAGTTAGACCGTTAAGGTAATGAGAATTAAAAGGTAATATTGTTTTAAAGATCAATTAGTTAAATATTGATATTATATGACTGATTTATTAAGTAATCATTTATTAAATAATTTAATCATATATTAATGGAATTTTTTCACCTCTGCTAATGTAGTGTAACATACATATATTTTATTTATTATTTTTCATTATTATTTTGTTTATTATTTTTCATATGTTTGTTATTGTAATGTATGCATTTATATGAAAACGTTATTTATATTAGGAATATTCAATAGATTAGATTTAGAAGGAAAAAAATTTTTAATGTAGTGTTTTTTATGTGGCGTTTCCATTTAGTGTTTTGCTACTAAGGTTAATTTTCTATTTTAAAATAATGGAATGTTATAGAATAGTTTTAAAGTATGTGTGGTTTATCACGAGAATAGTAGTGATTGCACTTTAAAAGTAGGAACATGCTTTTTCTATTAATTGAAAGTGGAAATGATGTCACTGCTTTGTAAAGTATTTAAAGGCATTATTTTTAATGAATTTTGTACTGACCTGATGAAGCCTTAAATGGTGAAAGCGCTTGCCTCTATAATAAATTTCTCGTTTTTATGATGGTTGCTTGGAGGTTACTCATTGAAAATTGAAGATTTTTTATGCATTTGGAACTGGTATAGATTGTTTATACAAACGCTGACTGTGACTTTAACCGCTTTTTTGGAGCATATCGTTCTGCCGTTTCTACTGTTTGTTTTATGTTTTTTTTTGTTTTTTGAATTGGTTGCAATCCTAAGTTCGCAGATGTCTTTACATTTGCTAAGGAAATGTTTGAGAGACTGACTTGCCAGTTTTCTGTCCTTTTTACATTGAAGCGGACATCTTTTAGTGATGGCTAGAAGCTTTGTCTTTTTATTAGAGTTTGGTGTGGTAGTTCCACTATATAATTATAGTTATGAACTTGACATTATGCTTATACTGGATTGGATGTTCTGCATCTATCCAAGAGGATGTAACATTCAGGGCATTAGCAGCTTCAGTTGTAATGTTTGCTCTGAAGTTGTACCCATTTTGATTTGTCAGTATGATCGATAAATAGTAAGCAATTGGTTTTGGAGTAATCCCTGAAGTTAGAAGAGTTAAGGGAACAAAACAGGATTTGTAGAGAAGATCACAGTGACATGGTCAGACGTGACGAAGGAAGGATTAGCTGTTAGGGTGATTCAATTTGGAGAAATGTTTGGGATGATAAGATCAAGATGATTAACACCTTTGGTGAATAGGTAGACATTTGATCAAGTGTATTGGTATTTACAAAGTCCAGAAATCTCTGGGTATATTTGTTGGTAGTAAATGTTTTACAGTTTCTAAGGATATTTAAAGTCATCCATAAGTAAAGGTACTTGGTTTGACTATTAACTTCACTAACTAGTTATGGTGTTCTACATGCTCTGAAAGAAGCATAGATGAGAATCTGTACTGGCTATAATGTAATTAATTTTTGGTGTGTATAATAAGAACTTCAAGTTTCAGATTTGTATTTGTGAAATCTGATGAAAGTAGCTAGGTTTTTTTCCCTTCTGTAAGAAAATATGACCACTTTTGATAAAAGGGCAAATAACTTGCCTGTATTGAATATGTGCCATTTGTGTAGAATTACCTTCATAAATTCTTGTGAAAAGTCATTGTGTATAATTAAAAATATTTAATTCTTATGCAGCCAAAAAATTCTGTTAGTAACAACTTTTTCTGATGGCATTATACAAAAGATCTGTATCACCATTTTATATCCGTATTTGTAGCTTTCCAGTTTTGCATATTACCTTTTACAATATGGTTGTGTATTAGGTATGGATGATGTGGACTCATGGCATAAAGAAAATTTGCTGAAGGTAGGTTTGTAAAAATGAAATGCTACTGGTTTTCGGGATCCTGTGCTTCCATTCCAGAATTGCATCCCAGTAATGCAATTTTTTTAAATAATCTCTCCTTTATTTCATATTCACACTTTAAACTTTAACTTGCAACATAAGTCAGCATGCAAAAAATTAATTCAACCTCCATTCAGTTTATATCTTCATACATTATATTGAAAATGTAATGTTACCACCTGTTGCTTTTTAAGGACAGTCCCTCTTTGGGCAGTTGTGTCCTGTGGAGGAAAAAAAACCTAAAATATGGCAAATGCCGTGAGATTTTATGACAAAAAAAAAATCTCCTGTGTTTTTTTTAAATAGTTGCATAAAGCGATTCTTCTGTATCTGAAACATCTAAAAGTTATAAGAAATGTCATAAGTAACTCAAAAAGCTACAAAAATAAGCCTTTCACAAGAAAGTGAAGTTCTGTACTCTGCATTGGCTGTGTATATGTTTTGTTCTGCAAAATTTCGTGTTTCTACAAAAGGTGTACTTGGGGCATTTGGAAAGATGGCAACCCTATGAACATGTACATATCGTTGTATTAATTATTTAATTTGACAGTTTTCTTGTGCCATTATTCTCCATGGGTATTGACTTGTACATACTGTTCCCACAAATGCCTTTTTGTTATGTGCAGTAATATTCAATACATTTTCAGAGTCTACTTTTTGATTTCCATTTTTGTGTTACTGTTTTTTTTTTTTTTTTGGCTGCCAACATCATTAAGCTTAGTAATATCTTACTAATGTTTGCTACTTGTAATTTTGTACTCCAGTTTAAAAAAAAAATACTCACTGCTGTTTGTTCCCCTAACATTTGTGACAGGGAATTTTGTAGGGCAGATGTAAACACTTGTCATGTCTGAACATTCCCAAAATAAATGCCAGTTTCCCCTTCCCATTTCAAGCAACAGCTCTCTGCTAATAAAACAAACTTTAATCTATTTGGTTTCCTTGAACCATTTTTTTTTCATTTATTTTCTTACTATTTGTCATTGTCTGGCTTGGTTTTTGTCTGCTACTGAGCTAATATTTTTGCTTTGGGATCTCCAGCTGACAAAACTGATTTAACCCATACGCCTAAGCACTCCATCTTATGCCCACATAGGTGTAAATGCCGTGTTGCTCTAACACACAGGGTAAAGCACAATTTACTGCTGACACCTTTTTCTTTCCCTCATTTATTTTATATCCTGAGAAAATTTGAAATTGTCTCAAAATGCTTAGTAAACTGGACTTCCATGGTGACTAGATACTTAGCTTGATTTCATTTCTCCCAATGTGAAAAAAGATATTGAGAAATAAAAGCCATTGATATTCTAAGCTTGAGTAAAATTCAGATACTGGCCAGTAAGTCCACTGCCTTGATGGATGCTGGCAAAGAAGACATTTACAGAACTTGAAAGAAAATAACCAAACAAATGTGATTAGAAAACACTGGCTGGGAAGAATATTATCCTGTTAAGCAAAAAGCAGTTAAAGCTTCAGCTTTGGTACAAGAGATGGCCTCCAGTAGTATAGAGGAAAAAATCAAATGTACTCAGAGGTGATTAAAATAAATGAAACACTGAAGGAAAACATCAACTCAGCTGCCAAAAAGCTGAGAAAAAATAGCTTTAGCTAGTCTGATGAACTGATAAAAATGCAAAAAAATCAGAGGTTTACATAAAGCCAAGGCTGATTGAGTGTAAAACTTCTCTAAAAGAGCCATTTCAAACAAAATGGTAGAGTTGGAAGACAGCACTCAGAATGAGATTTTCTGCTGTACAGGAGAAACTGGAAGGACCAGACTGTATTAATTTAATGAAAGTACAAACAAGCAAATGGACTGGTATTCCACAACATGATTTATTAATTGAAAGGGCATATTAAGTGTATACTCCTAACTTAGTCATAAGAATGCATTCATGACCTGTATTAGTAAAGATGCAGTCATACCAGCAGAAAGAGTTGATCCTGACAAAACTGTGGCAAGAGGGGGGAAAGGTTTTAAAAGTTGAAGACTGCAGTTTTTGTGTATCAATGGAGTGACAGCAAAATTAAACAAAAATGCTCTTGTCAAACAGAGAAAGTAGTGTATTGCACCTTTTGTGCGGTCTGTCCTGGTTTTTATATTGGGAAGACCGAGAGAAAGTTTGTGTCGTGTATATGAACACTTAAGGGACATTAGACTGAAAAGATATACTAATGCTCTAGCTAAGTATTGCAATGAGTTTGTGGGCCATTCTTTTAAGTTCACTATCATTGAAGCTTTGGTTGTGGGCTTTGATGGGTGGACTTTGGCCCTTGCAATTGGAAATACAAGAGGCCCTTTCGCACTTGAGAAATAATTCCACTCAATGGCCAGGCATGAATGATGTTTTTTCCTTAACGTGTTTTTTGAAGTTGAGGGCATTTGAGAGGTAAGAGCAAAGGTTAGAATTTATATCAAGCTGTTCAGATTTGATAGTTTGGATATCTACATATTTATATGATTATATATTTTCAGATTTGTTAAATGGGTAGTTATGTGGTGCCTATTTTATTTTGTTGGTACAATATATATATATATATAAAATATATAGGACATATGTGTATTCTTATACTGGCATCTAATGAATAGTTGATTTTAAGTATTTTTTATATGATAAAAGAAAGGGTGAACATATATATTTTGTTTTAAAGGACCATCATGATGGGGTATATATACTGAATTATATACACAGATTTGTGGATGTGTAGATACACAAGTGATATTCATAGTTGTCTACTCATTGTTAGATCTTTTAAGTATTTTGGCCACTGTTGTTTTATGCATTTGTTACGATTTTTTTTTTTTTTTTATATATATAAAAATTTGCTAGATGAATTATTTTTTGTGATTCTAATAAGCTGCTGTCTTGGATGGAACATGATGCTGATTATATTTAAGATGTGATCTGAAGTAGTTAACTTCATTTTATCTTCAACCTGTGGGTATTTGGATCCATATCGGATCCAAGCCAGCAACTTTACAAACATCTGCTCCAAGCTCCTCCCCTTATCCATAATACACCACCATCTACTGCCTTCCCTCAGATCTCATTTGCCACTTCATGCATGAGCATTGTGATAGTCACAGCTCTGAGATTTCAGTGGTACTGTTGTTCCCGTGAGTTTTTCACTGAGTTAGTTTCCCTTTTCCTCCCCCTCGCTAGTTCGTCGATTTTCAAAAAAAAAATGAGGTAGGTTTTGTGTAGTTCCTTCCCTTCATAAGTGTGTGCATGGTCAGGCTAGGTTTTATTTTTTTGGTGACTGGGAGTGTTTTTGCTTTACTATGATGTCTGATCAGCCTAAACCAACCTTTAAAAAATGCACAGTGTGTGGCCATAAGCTTTCACCAGCAGATGGCCACACACTGTATTTTTTGCTTGGGCATTTCCCACTGTTCTGTCCAATGCAGCATTTGAGCAGGGTTCAGTCCTAGGGCCCTAAGAGACAGAAAGGCCAAACTCATGGCTAAAGGTCTGTTTCCAATGTCGACCATAGATTCGTCAACTGTCACAACCTCTGCTTCTTCTTCTGCAGCTCCCGTTCAACCCCCCCCCCCCCAGACTGGGACTCGCCCTCCCATTAAACGTGCTGAAGGGGATGTTATCAAAGGGAGAGACAGAAAAAGGACAGACAAAAGGATTCAGAGAGAGGGAGAGACAAGGAAAAGAAAGGGGATAGGCCCCATAAGAGGTGGTCTGATAGAGCGGCCTTCCCTGGCCCGCCTTCTAAAGTTTCGAGACCTGTTTCTCCTAGGCTCCACTCCCTCAAATTTTCCCCAGAGCCGAGGCCTTCTTCCAGATGATCCCAGTGACCAGCCAGATCCGAGTCGGTCGCATCCTCTCACTCGACTCAGAGTCTTTCAGAAATGGACCTGGACAGGATAATGAGATTCATTCAGACTCAAATCCAGATTGGGAGACTTGCCAGGCCCCTCTCCCTCTGGAGGGGGGACCTCGATGCCTTTCTTCCACCTGATTTCTCCTTCCCCGATCCGGCCTTCGGTTTCTGGGTACATGGATCCCAGGATCTTTGGAGATGGGGATTCGGCACCGATGGTTCCACTCCTTGAGTTTTTGGATCCGACTAGCTCTGATCCAAGTAGCTCTCTGGGCTGAGGACTGGGATTCGGACCCGAGGGGATGGATACGTCTTCGACTCCGACCTTGTCTGATCCAGGTCGTTCCTTTGGAGCTCCAGTTACCTTAGCCTCGGCTCCAATCCTCACGATGGACCCGGGGAGAGCTTCCTCCTTGTTGGGCTCTAAGGAGGTACGCTCTCCTTCGGCATTCAACATGGTGGAGAGGGTTCTCTCCCAAGGTTCGAGACCCCAGCCTATTCCCTTGGATTTTGCCCAGACTCCCTTGCACTCTGTTGCGACTCCCTTCATCTTGTCTCAGGGACAGCCCATGATAGAGGAGCTCCAAACGGTTCCCCTGGAGGAACACCCCACTGCTTGCGAGCCCTCTTCAGAGAGTCCCACTGAGAAGGGGCATCATAAGCACACGTGGAAAAGGAAGGACTTGGAATCCCCTAAGTCCTTACAGAGGAGACTGATTTGGATGAAGGAGAAGGTTCCCCCAGGTCACCTCCTGAGGATCTCCCCTTTGGAGGCATCATGGAGATCCTCCACCAGAGACGAGGTTGGTCAGCCCCAAAACCTTCTTCAGGCAAATCAGTGTTCCTGGAGGATTTTGGCATGAGCCCATCTACATCCTGTGTCTCCTCGCCGGTGGATCCTTTCGTGGATCTTATCACCACGCAGGCATGGAAGGAGCAGGACCCCTTTGAGCCGATACCAAAGCACCCGGATAAAATTCCCTCTCCACTCTCTGACAGACCGGCCTGGTATAAAGGATCCCCTCTGGACGCTATGGTGATTGCAGTAGCCACCAAGAGGGAACTGGCTCAAGAGAGTTCCTCGGTCCTCCCTCCGGATAAGGAATCAAGGACTGCAGATCAGTTTGTGAAGTGAGTATTCTTTAGCGACATTTTCCATCAGAGCGCTGAACTACTTGGCACACATCATACGACTGCAGCGGGACCTAGTCACTGAGTTAGCTGAGTCACCCCCAGAGTTCTCTGTTGCAGGAGGACAAGCGTTCGTTCTCCGTGAAGATGTCTACTCTGAAATCAGTGTCGAACACATCTATGCGCCTCCTTTCTTATGCTACGGAAGGAGCAGCTAGGATGGCTGGGACTGGCGTTGCTATGAGGCGACATGCTTGGCTCAGACTGTGTCAGTTTGTGGACCCCTTCAAGGCGTCTTTTACATATGCCCCCTAGAATGGATCTTCTCTCTTTAGGAAAACCGTCCGTGACACCCTTGTCCAGAGTGAGAAAGACTGGAAGAACTTGTCTGCCATTGGAATCCGCTTCTCTAACCCTCAAAAATCCTTTTCCCAGAATCCGAGAGGGCAAAAGAAGATGTGGTTCTGGAAATCTCAGTTTTTCCGGGAGACTCAGGACAACTCGTCCCCTAGAGGCAGAGGGGGACATGATAGACGCTGGCCCAGAGGCAGAGGGGGTCCGAGGAACTTTGGGTCTAGGGAGCGCTTCTCGGACAGGCCCACATAGCAACCCTGAGTGATTGCCCGACTGTCCTACTCTGGAGGCAGTTGGGGGAAGATTATAATTGCACCCGGCGGCATGTGAGTCCATAACTGCAGATCGTTGGGTGCTACAAATAATATCCAGAGGTTACACCATCCCGTTTGTTACCCCTCTAATCAGACCAATGCGTCTCCCAGATGTCCCACCCGCTCAAAAGGAGACGGCAGCACTAGAAGTTTCCGAGCTGCTTCAAAAACGAGCCATCAAACCGGTCCGCCCTGATCAGTCTGGGTTCGACGTTTACTCCAGGTTCTTTTTAGTGCCAAAAAAGACGGGGGGCCTCGCACCCATTTTGGACCTTAAACCTGGCTGTCGCTAAACAGAAATTTCGGATGGTCACCCTGCAGTCCATTCTTACCTTATCTTTGAGAATGTGACTGGATGTGCTCGATAGAGCTCCAGGATGCTTACTACCACATCAAGATACACAGAAGCTCCAGGAGATTCCTTCAGTTCTGGCTGGGAGTCCGTCATTTCCAGTTCCTAGCCCTGCCCTTTGGTCTCACCACAGCCCTGAGGATGTTCACCAAGGTAAGGTAGTAATAGTGGCTCACGTGAGGCTTCAGGGGATTCTGGTATTCCCTTACCTAGATGATTGGCTCTTTGCTGCTTCCACCAAGTGTCTTTGCCAAGCCAGGGATTTCTTCCTACATCTTGCAGCCTTTTTAGGGATTAAAGTCAGTGTTCCCAAGTCACTCTTGAATCCTGTATAGATCTTGGACTTTATCGGGGCACGGCTGGACACTCTTCAATTGAAAGTCTTCCTAACTCCAGACAGGGTTCAGAGTCTAAGGGCTCATGTATCATTGATTCTTGGCCCCAGATTGCCGGAGGCGGTGGATGTTCTCAGAGCCTTGGGCTCTATGGCTGCTGCAATTTCTCTCCGCCCCTACGCGCATCTTCACATGGCGTGTTCTACAATGGACTCTAGCTGTACAGTAGTCTTGGCTCGATCTCCCCATGGAATACCCAATTCATATCAGCAAAGCCTGCAGGGCATCACTTCTCTGGTGGGTGCAGTCTCCGGAGATTGTAGTGGGACGCCCCTTTGTTCCATCCTCAGCCCAAGCCACAGTGACCATGGATGCCTCCCAGCTAGTGTGGTCGGGGGGCATTATCTACGAAGGACGGTTCAAGGCAAGTGGTCCCAGATCGAGACCAGATTGCACATCAGTGTACTGGAGATGAAAGCAGTGCTTTTAGCATTGTAGGCCTTCAATACTTTTCTTCTCTGGGAACTATTGCAGTTCAGTCAGACAACATGTCTGTTGTCTGGTACATCAACAAACCGGGAGGAACCAGATCTTACCCTCTGTGTCGCGAGGCCATGAGAGTTTGGGAGTGGGCTATCTCCACTAGTTGGTTTCTGATTGCAACGGACATCTCGGGACGCTCCAACATTTTAGTGGACAAATTGAGTCAGGCTATTCTGATGTCATACGAGTGGTCTCTGAAGCAGTTGTTAGCGGAAGAGATCTTCCTTGCGTGGGGTCAGCCTTGCTGCGATCTCTTCGCATCTCCTACCAACGCGAAGTACAGCGAGTTCTTTGCTCTGATCCCCTTTACCAGGGGGGAACCTCCCAGAGACGCACTAGTCCATGCATGACCTCCCAGGCTTCTGTATGCTTATCCCCCATTACCACTCATTCCGAAGTTTCTTCAGAAGGCTTGTCGACTGGGGTGCAAGGTGATCCCCATTGCCCCCTTCTGCCCTTGTCAGGTTTAGTTCCCCTTCCTCTGGTCTGATGTTCTAGCTCTTACTTGGAATCTAGATCGCTGCCCGAATTTCATTTCTCATCCTTCAGGCATCTGTCCACCCAACCTGGACAGCTTGGTTGCTTCACTTCCCTTAATTGCCAGGACTTTCATCTTCAGTAAAAACTATTCTGGTGGTGGCTCACAAGTCTTCCACCAGGAAGATTTACCCCAGTAAATGGAAATGGTTTTCTATTTGGTCATCTCAGAGAATACTGGATCCTTTTACGGCCCTTGTATCTGTGGTCCTGGATTTTTTAGCCAGCATTTTTCAACAAGGGGCTAGTTCTTCTACTGTGAAAGTGCGACTGGCAGCTATTTCAAATTTTCATGATGGAGAGAACATGAATGCCCTGGCCTCTTCCAGACTGTGTAAGGCTTTTCTTAAAGGCACTTTTCTTTTACACCCTCCAGTTAAGAATCCTGTTCCTCCTTGGTACCTTACTTTGATTCTTCAGGCCTTGGTTGCTCCCCCCTTTGAAACTGTAGCTTCAGTGGATTTAAAGTTTCTATCTTGGAAGACAGCCTTCCTAGTGGCTATTACTTTGGCTAGGAGGGTTTCTGAGCTTCAGGCCTCGTCTGCTGTGCCCCCTTATTTGATCTTCCATAAGGATAGGGTTTCTCTCCACGAACCCTTCTTTCTTACCAAAAGTGGCATCTGAATCAAACATTAATCAAACAATTAATCTGCCTGTTTTCTTCTCAAATTTTCAAAATAAAGGTGAATACAAACTGCATTTACAAGATGTTCATAGACAACTTCATTTTTATTTGCACAGAACAAAGCCCTTCCGCAAGTCTGACCAGTTTTGTCCTTTTCTAAGCCCTTTTTGGGTAAGGCCATCTCCAAAGCATCTTTAGCTAGATGGATTCCTCTATGTATTTTGCAGATTTACAAAGACAAAGGATTGTCTCCACCTTGTCTGATTAAAGCTCACTCTACTAGATCTATTGCGACATCTGCTGCTAGGGTGTCATTGGATGACATTTGTGCGGCGGCAACTTGGGCTAAATCGCATACCTTCATTTCTCATTATAAGTTGGATTTAATCTCTAGAGGGAAAGCATCTTTTGGCTCTGCGGTGCTCCGGAATATCCTTCCATGAGGGCCTTCCAGGGGCGTGAGTAGCTGGGGACTCTGTCCCATAGGTTGAAGATAAAATGAAGTTAACTACTTCAGATAAAGAAGTTATGTACTCACCATAATGTTCCATCTAAGTAGTTGTACTTGATTTTTCTTCAACCGTCCCACCCTCCTTCCCCCGAACCTTCTCATGTTATGATCATGTTATGGTTTCTTTCTAGTTTGAGTTGCTGGTTAGTTTGGTTTGCAGCAAACTCGATCTGAGGGAAGGCAGTAGATGGTGCTGTATTATGGATAAGGGGGAGGAGCTTGGAGCTCGGAGCAGATGCTTGTAAAGTTGCCAGCTTGGATCCGAATACCGACAGGTTGAAGAAAAATGAAGTATAACTACTCAGATGGAACATTATGGTGAGTACATAACTTCTTTTTTAAGCAACGTTTACTTTACCTTGAAAAAGTCTGAATAAGCAGAGACAAAAGCGCTTGATGTACTGCTTTGTTTTTTTTTTTTTTTTTTGTTTTTTTTGTACATTCACATGGGTTATAAATTTAAAAATTATCTTCGATTCTCGACTGGGATTCATTTTTATTTCCTGTAACCTGAACTTTTATTTTTGAGCAGTTTAGTTTTTTTGTGTTTTATCATTCTTTTCTTGCCGTTGGAGCCTGAAGCAGTGTTTCAGCGTGTCAGTCAGTCTACACCAGAGATCGAAGTCATTTAAAGCCAAGTACCCTGTTGGGAAATTTTTTTTTTTTGCTTTTATCCCATGTCAGATAAGGTTAACAATTCTCTCCACTGTGGTAAGCAAATCCCACACCGAGGCTTCCATTCGTTGTGTTACCTGCCTAGGCCGGGATCATGATGTACCTAGTTGCCATTTTTGTGCCCATTTCAATTCTAGGACTATCATGTGTAAGGCCAAAATTTTAGCTAGTCATCTTAGTCTGCCATCTTCATCACATCATCCAGTGGCATCCACCTGTTGTCCCGAGATTGAACTCCCTAAGCGTAGGAAGGATAAGGAAAAAAGACCCAAGCTTAGGGCTTCAGATCATAACTGTTCATTGTCTGCCAATCCCCCAAGGCTCTTTATCACTGAAGAAGGTGAGCTGCTTTCGCAGCCCCCTTCTGCGACTGAGGAGGTGGTGCAGGCCTCCGTCGAGACCCATACGGAGTCCAACATGCCGTCTGGTCCCTCAACTTCTGCAGAGGCCTTGGCTTTCAGTTCATCTGTGGGGTCTGGAGTTGCTCAGCAGACCACAGCTTCTGATGAGCACCCTTTTACCAGTGACGTTCCTTTGAGGGTCAGTCTGCATAGGTTCTTCTTGACAAAGAGACTGGCATCAGGATTGCAGACATACCTCGGCCCAAAGCTACCAATAAGAAGGGTTCTACCTCAGGTACTATGCTAAGGTCTACTGACCCCCACACACTAGGATCTCAGCAAGACCTGGTCAGGTTAGCTGAAGACCTTATCTCCTTAGAGCTAAGCAACCCCCTTTGGAGTCTTCTCCAGGGGAAAGGAAGAGGGATCCTACCCCTGGAGTTTTCTCTGAAGCTCCTGATTCACATGAGGATTCTGACCAGATTCACATGAGGATTCTGACCAGGAGGAGTCTGTCTTTGAGGAGGGACACTTCCTTACTTCTTTTGAAGATTCAGATTCTGAAGATAATCTGCCTTCAGTTTCACCTCTTGAAGACATCACTTTTGGGGGAAACACTCCATGCCATGATGGAACATTTCCAATGGGAAGCATAGGAAATATCCACAATCTAAAAATAGGGTTAGAGAGATCCTTGACCTCCCAAAACACAAACCTTTGGCTATTCCTCCTGTATTAGAGGTGGTAGAGGATTTTTTATGGGCTCATCCCTAAATCCAGATTCTATACCTCCAGGCCCTTCTTAAAACCAGACAGGTTTTACAGGATGGTGGACTTGCATAAATAGTCTTCAAAAACCCATCTGCTAATCCAGAGTTTCACTCCGTCCCAAAGGAGCAAGAGCCATCTGTTCAAAAAAAACCTTTACCTGCTGACAAAGCAGGACCCTTGATGGGTTTGGTAAAGAAAAGTCTACACCTCTGCTACCATAACCAAAAGGGATCTTAAGTGCCAGTTTCATATGATAAAATAAAGCAAATGATGCCTCCCTGGAGGACAAGAGCATTTCCAATGAATTGTTGGACCTTTGCTATTCCAAGCTCCCAGGTGGCTAGACGGCTCATTACACTGTGGCTATGATGTTATAAAGACCTCTAGTCAAGCTTCTGTATCTGGCTATGTCTCATAAGGCATGCTCAGCTTAGGGAACAGACCCCACAAGACCATGTCAAATCCAAACTCCTAGATGTACCCTCTAGATAAAGACTTCCTCTTTGGGTCAAAAGCAGAGGCTGTGCTCAAAAAGATAGAAGATAAATAACTAAAAACTGGACTAAACCGATAGGTGGTAAAAAAAAAAAAAAAAAAAAAACAAATACCAGAGAGAACCACCAAAAATAATGTGCAATAGAGACAGCTGTATTTAGCTTAGTAAATCTTTTATTCTACCACTTTCATCTGCGAAGACTACTTCATAAACAGCAATGCAACATTTAAGGGCTTATTTACATTTACTCAACCAATAACAGTTTGGAAATAATTATATAATTATCATCAATGCAAAAAAATCAGTGCAATATAGAAACATTTAAAAAGACAAACGCTAAAAAATATAAAACACCAAGCACATGATCAAAAAAAGTTTCAACAATTCATTTGACCTTGAGCCTCCTTTTTTTTTAAAAAGCATTTGATATTTATCTTCATTTAAACCAGGATGTTTCAGATTTGCCACTCGTTCTTTCTTATTTCAATGCTATTTCTGTAATTCCCTCCCATTAAATCAAGTTGTCCTTGTTCAAAGACTGAAAATAATTTTTTTTGTGTTTACTGCAACTTATTGAATGCTTAAATCAATGTTCTTGATTCTTTTCTCTAAGGTTCTGGTAGTCATCCGTATATAGAAGGCACAACACCCTGAACACAAACTTATGTAAACTATGCCCTTAGATTTACAGTTAAACCTTCCTGGAACTGTAACGGTATAATCAATGTGGTCAAGGATGACACAAGGTCCTTCATAAATGAATACAAGCTGTACAGATTCCACATTTATAGGTTCTATTATTATCAGTACACAAGGTAAAGGAACCTGGGTGTTATCTTTTTGTAATATGTTTGTTTTTTTCAGTGGTTAGTCATTTTATAAACAAAATTAGGGTGACGACCTACTACTTCAAATAATTCTGCATTACCCTCTAAGATTAATTCTGCATTACCATCTAAGATTTTCCAGTTTGTAATAATAACATTCCTGATAGAATGACTGTCCACAGACATATCTAAGAAATAAACTGGCAAACTGGGGGCCTTCTCAGTAAAGGATGTTCTATTGTCACTTGACCTTGTCTCATATTTTACAATGGCACCCTTAAGCAAAATAGGCTTCAATAAAGTTCTCCGTTTTAAATTAACTTCAGCAACCTTTGTCAGGAATTCCCTATTATAACCTCTCTGTACAAATAAGGAACTAATAAAATTGACTTAAAATTTGAATTTACCATAATCAGTGGTCATCCTTTATGCTGTAATTAGCTGCCCCCCTAGGAATGCTATTTTTCATAAAGCAAGTATGGTTGCTTCTACTATGTAAGTAACTGCTAGAAAATGTGTTCTTTCTATAAATACGACTGTCACATTTTTTTCTTTGCCTATCCCACTCAATACTAATATCCAAAAAATTAACCAAATACAAGATGAGTAGTATTTTTATAAGCAATCCTGTGTCTATGAAGTTTCTTTTGCTTACGAAACTCTAAAAAAATTTTCAAACCTACCAGCAACTGATGGAACATTTTCATGTTCATAACACAACTCAGACATGTGTTGCAACACTGACTTGATCTGCTCATACACTTTAATAATGTCTTTAACATGTTTCACATCAGCTTTAGAAGTTCAAGTCCAGCATTGTTAAAAAGCAACTCAATCAGTTAAGTGTAAAATGCATCATTCAAGAAAATGCCACTGGGGCATTTAAAAAACGAAGCCCCTTAAGGAATGATTCCTAATTCTATGCAATGTTCAAAGTATTTATTTTCAATTACTAAAGCATGATGCTTTTTAAGACCCTTTTCTAATTCAGTAAGGTGGTTCTTGAATTCTAACTTCTCAAAATGTCTTGGTTCTAACTGCCCACAGTTGTATAAAAAAGGGGGGGTCATAGTTGGTATTTAGCAAAGCAGCTACAAATAGCCTGGTTATCCCCCATTAAAGATTGCCTTGCAGAAGGGAGAATTACATTGTACAACAGTCTGCTGGTCTTTAAAGCTAAAAGACTCACTCCTGTGTTTAATACTATCTTTTGTGTAGTCAAAATTCCCAAGGATTTCTGCATTTTATCCAAGGTGTTGAGCAAACTTCTTATATTGTCCTGAATTTTAGGAACTGGATTAACAGTTAAATCTAGCAGTTCGTCTCCCTCCATGCCAGGCATTGGGGAGCCTGAATAATAGAACAAGTAACTAAAGACCAGGACCAAACTGATAGGTGGTAAAAACCAACAAATACCAGAGAGAACCACCAACAATAATGTGTAGCAAAGACAAAATAACTGGATTTAGTATAGTACATCTTTTATTCTGTCACTTTCATCTACCAAGATTTCTTCAGAACCAATTGGCAATAAAAATTCAGGGACTTAAATACATTTACTTATCCAATAACAGTTTAGAAACAATTATGTAAGTAAGATAAGTGCAAAAAAATGAGTGCAATATAGAAACATTTAAAAGAACAAACCACTAAAACTACGCTGTTATTAAAATGCCAAGCACATTAACAAAAAAACTGTTGTAAAAATTCATTTATTGACCTTGAGCCTGTGTTTTCATGGTCAATAAATTAAGTTTTGTAACAATTTATTTTGATAATGTGCTTGGCGTTTTAATAATAGTGCATTTTTTACTGGTTTGTCTTTTTAAATGTTTAAATGTTTCTATATTGCACTGATTGTTTGCACTGATGTTAATTACATAATTGTTTCTAAATTGTTATCGGATGAGTAAATGTATTCAAGTCCTTGAATTTTGTATTAGGTTCGTGGGTTCATAGGATAATACCAGGCTATTGGCCCGGAGGCCCTTATAAGCGCAGCCAAGAATGTTGCCCATGTTTTCATGAAGTCAGCACCTGTTTCCCCTATCCAGCAGGGATACAGGTGGGATCCCACGGGTGTATTTTCCTTCCCATTCAGTCGTCTAGGTTCCTGTTGGAGAGATAAAGGGGTACTCTGCTTGACATGTAGAGGGAGTCTATTCCACAGATGGGGGAGTCTTTGGGACATGCATCTCTTCCGCCAACAAGTTCTATTAATGTGTCATATCAGGTTGAGGTCTTGCGTGCGGGTTGCATTACTGGAGTTTGACTTACAGATATGCAGCAACTCCATCAAGGCTGGGTCTGAGATGGCCTTGTATGCCAGACATGGGTCACCTTTGAGCAGTCTGTATGTATAGGATAGGTGTTTGAGACCCTGGATTTTCCTGGTCAGGAACCTCTGTGGTCTCTCCAGCAACTGCATGTGTTTGGCAAAGTACATGCCGAAGTGGGCATTGTACTCTATAATGGGTCTGATAAGGGAGGAGTACAGGGATGTTAAGACCTCCTTGTTCCTGGATGAAATACCTTTATTTATGAGGTGGGCCATGTAGAAAGCCTTACGTATAGCAGAGACAATGTGGCGGTCAAAAGTGAGGTTGCTATCAACCTGGGTGCCTAAGTCCCTCATGACTGTGTGCTTAGCATGTTATTAATATGATGATTAGTGGGGATGCCATTTTCCCCAAAGGAGATAGTGATGCATTTCTTGGCATTCAGTTTGAGACCATGCTTCTGACACCAGTCATTAGTTTGGGTAAGGCCCTCTTAGAGGATGTTCACATCACTAGGGGAATTTAAGACAGCACCCAGCTTGCAGTCATCTGCAAACTTGGTCAGCCACAACCTCTAGTTTTGGCTTTCACCTCAGAAAAGTATATCCCAATGAGTAGAGGCCCCAAGGCTGATCTTGGGGGTACACTCCTCGTTATGGGTCTACTACTAGCTGTGGTTTCCCCTATTTTGATTGAGTGGGTTCTATCAGTGAGACAGTTAGGTACCCATCTGGTAGCATATGAGTTGATGTCTAGCTGGGAAGGTTTATCTATTATGCCAGAGTGGGGAATAGTGTTGAAGGCTTTGACTAGGTCAAGGTAGGTATGCACCATCTTCCCTTCGTCCATGGCTTTGGTGACTGTTTTGAAGAAGTCCACCAAGTGTAACAGGCATTGTCTTCCTTTGACAAAACCAAACTGTGTGGGATCAAGCTTTTGGAGGTTGTCAATGTTCCATGGGCTTGCAGATCAGGCTAGTTAGGCTGATAGGGCTAGAATTGCCTGGGTCAATGGACGATCCCCTTTTTGTGTAGAGGGATGAAAGTGGCTGTCCTCCATTTGGCTGGGATGAAGCTGGTGCTCAGGCTTTGGTTGAATAGGGTGCTGAGAGCTCATGCCTGAGTTCATGTAGGATACAGCCAGGGATGTTATCTGGTCCCATGGAGACTGTATTTTTGGTCTTTGAGAGGGCATTGAAGACCTGCTCCCTGGTTGATGGGGTGGGGGGTGCTGGGATGTCCTGGTCTACTGATGGAGGGGGGGGGGGGGCTGGTGGTGAAGTTTTCTCTGAACCTGTCTGCCAGCAGGTTGGCTATATCTATGGCGTTTGTGCATGTGGTGTTATTGGCCACCAGTTCAGTGCAGATTTGGGTGTTACCTTTGAGATTGCGGGCATATGTAAAGAAGACTTTGTGATTGTCCTTGGTGGATGTGGCCAGTTTGGACTAGAAATTATCCTTAGAGGATTTCACCAGTGACTGTTTATTCAGACAAAGGAGAGAGTACTTCCAACTTGGCATCTGCTCCTTCTTGGTCCTGGACAGCAATTTTTTTTCCTTTTATTATAAAGTTTGTTTACTTAGTTGTTTATTGCTACTGTCCACCAGACAGGTTAACTCTTCCTTGAGGAAGATGATTTGGCCCTGTCTGGTATTGCTGAGTCCATATAGCTATAAAGGTGCTCATATAGTTTTTTGGTGTAGGCTTGGACATTAGTTCTAGTTCCAACTGAAGGGACGGTGGCTGTGAAGCTTCTTATACCTGCTCTGAGGAGATTGTAGTCAGCTTTGGCAAAGTTTTTTATTTGACCCTGATTGGGGGGGGGGGGGGTCCGGGAAGATGGTGACTTCAAAAGTGATCGCTTTATGGTCTGATCTTACCAAGGAGGATACTGGTTAGGACCGGGTCCAGGATGTTTTCACCTCTTGTAGGAATGTTGACCATCTGATCCAATGTATTGGCACTGATAAAGTCGAGGAATCTGAGCATTCATGTTTGGGCTAGAATAGGTTTTCCACTCTATGGTTAGGTAGTTAGACACCCAGGATCAGGGTAGAGGGTTGAGTCTTGATGGATTCAAATAAGTCCAGATAGGTGGGGTGGGCGTCCTGAGACATGGTTGGGGGGTTTGTAGCTGGCTATGATTTGAATAGGTGTTTTGTCAACAGTTAACTACACTTGGAGTGTCTCCTGTGCATCATACTACTGTCTGACCAGCCTGGAGGTGTGCATATCTTGATAAGTATTGAAACTTCACCACCGTTGGCTTTGTAGCCCTCCATGTGGGGTCTGAAAGTATGGTAGGATGAGTAACCTGGTAAGGCCAGGCTGCTCTCTGCTGCTTTGAGCCAGGTTTCAGTGACTACACAACTGTCAGCATCCTCCAGGGCAAGGAATACTTGCAATGGGTGCAGCTTCATGCTAAGACTCCTAGCATTTAGCACCATGACCTTTAAGGTTTGTTTAGAAGAATTTTTATGTTGGTAATTTTGTGCTCATGACTATGCCTAAAAAAGGCACCATGGGGAAGGCAAGAATCTTTGCCAAAAGCCTGAAGCCCAGGGAAGACAGATGAAAGCCATCTGTGGCAAAGCATTGTGGTCTGTCAATCATGTCCTCCCAGGCTGTCAGGTACTGGATCCCCTTAGAATAACATCAGAAACTAAGCCAATTGTTAGTCGAGCATTTTCTGCTTATGTTGAGGCATCATTCTGGGTGATGGTAGGATGCTTCTTAAGGCTAGGGACATACCTTCCGGGGCACACATTCAATGAGCTCAATCATGTCTCTCTCCATGTAGCCCAGAGAGGTACATCTCAAGTCATTCACACCAACATGAACTATGACAGAGTCATAACAATACCTGTTGTTGAGACTTGAGTGTGTGCATGATATAATGGATTCTAGCACCTGGCAAGCAACTTACCGTGACTTTCTCCTTGTCTAGCCTGATTATGGGCACATCTGTCTCTCTCACGATAGTCTCCTATGACTAGTATGTTGGGTTTGTTGCTGAGTCTTAGAGGCTGTGAGACACAGATGTGTGTATTTTGTGTGATGCTTGGTGCTGTGGGTTGTGATGTGTGCATGTTTTTTTGTTTCCGAGGTCTCTTGTTTAGGTATGTTTTTGTTGAACCCCCGCATATGTAGGAGTGTGTTGTACAAGTGTGGGTGGTGGTAGAGGTGTGGTGTTTGTAATGTTTGCATAGGCAACCTTCTCAGTGCCAGATGTACTGGCTTGACTGTGACAGCAAGGATTCTAGGTTCTTAATGTAATTGCATCTCTCACGTATTGTGTTCCTAGCTGGTGGTAGTAGAGGGTTGTCTATGCACATAAGGTAGTTGCTACACATTTTCAGGATGCCCATATCAACCAGACTAGCAGGAAAAACCATAGGAAATTGTCTGTCTATAGTTGTCAGAATGTGTGTGACGAGAGGTCTGGGATAGTAGAGTGGATAGTATCTGAGGAGAGTACCTGTAGGTGTGAGTAGGGCAGGATAAACTCAGTACAGTAGCTGTAAGCGAGGGCCTTACACAGGAGTGCTGATAAGGGAAAAATGCAACTGTGATACCTTGCAAAGGGTTAAAACAGTGCAGTGGTAGTGAGTGACTGGTAAACATGCACAAACCCATGCAAATGCAGGGTTTAAATACCACAAAAACAAAGTAAAATAGAAATTCTGGAATTGAATAATCAGTCTTTGTTCCTGAGCTCTTAGCTTAACACCCTATGCAAGACCAGTTCACTTATTCCCATTAACTGCAGGCAGGCCCTGGCCAACACAAGACGGCGTAGCAGGAAACATGGAAATCGCACAAACATCTGGATATAGCAAAACCTGCAACCAGACTATGATACAGATATTTAAACTCTGTTTAGGTTGATTTAACACAGGAGTTCTAACTGCACACTCCTGCTACTAGGGTGCAGGGGAATCCTTTCCAAAAAAACAATGGCCTGGGTTAGTGCTCAAGTTATACAAACAGAGCTAGATTCAGCAGGTATGAATCTAGTCTATGCTACAGCAAACAAGGCGCACCAATTTCAGAAAGAAACCATTGAAATAAGCAGGCACTATAAGCCTTCAACCAGCAATTCCTAACTCAGAAGGGCAGAATCTACCAACTCCTCCCACAGGAGTGAAGATTAGACCACAAACCGTAATGTAAAATAACTGGCCTGAAGCCCAAGTGCTTAAACCAGAACTCGGACGCTTTTAGAATAACAGACACTTAGCCTTCAACCAGGAATTCCCAACTCAGAAGGGAGCAAGCCACCTCTCCTGCCACAAGAGTGTAGACCACAAAACTTCTTAATGTAAAACAGCTGGCCTGAAGCCCAAGTGCTTAAACCAAAAGGCTTAGAATAACAGTTAAAATGTAAACAGGCTACTAACAAGCGGTAATAAGTGCAACAGAATAAATGCAATTGAGTACTTTTAAGAATAAGCCGCAAAAGCAAAATAATGCAGTAACATAGGACAACACACAAATACAGTAAAAGCAGATGAATAAAGTGCAGTTTTTAGGTTAAGCCAGAAGGGATGAAATAAGATAATTCAAGGTTGAGAAACTAAGGGGGTGGCCTTCCCAAATCATCTCTCCCTACTCAGTAGAATGAGCTGATGAGATGGGACTGGGAGGATTGTCCAAAATTAGATTTATAGTAGGGGCAGGCAACTCAAAAGCCACCAGCTTTTTTTTTTTCTTTAAGAATAGGATACAAAATAGAAGTGATCAAACTAAAATGTAGCCAGAGATAAGCGATATTCAGAGCAATGCAGACCACACAAACACTTCAGGTAAATTTAGATATTTCTAAATAAGAGCAATGCTGTTTCTCAGCTCCCCCCAATAATTAACTGATGCTATTCACAGTTTGCAAAGTAATTCTTTGGCAACATTTTCTAACTGACCCTAGCCAAGCACTCTTAAAACTCCAACAGAATAGAAAACTTAAAACAAAACATTTGTAATACTAGAATAAGATACAAAATAGAAGTGATCAAACCTTAAGTGAAGAGCTTTAAATCAAAATTAAATGTAGCCAGAAATGAGCGATATTCAGAACAATGCAGACCAGACGAACACTTCAGCTAAAATCTAAAATTGCTAATTGTTTCTGAATAAATCTTGGTAGATGAAAGCGGCAGAATAAAAGATTTGCTATGCTAACACCAGTTATTTTATCTCTACTGCACATTATTTTTGGTGGGTTTTTTTGGTATAAGATGGAAGATGAAGCAAAATCCATACAAACTGTCAATGACTTCCTCCAAATCCAGCCTCCTAGGCTTAGTAGGAATTATCCCACTAAACACTGGTCTTTTCCCTCTCAATCAAAAAGCAGCCAAAGGAAACCCCAGAGGGAAAGGCCACAAAGGCAGCATCCATCAAAAAGGCTTGGGCAGTGGTCCTCAGGAAAACCCTAGGCAGGAGAGTTCAAGGCCGCAGGTCCCTGGCAGAGAGCATTCAATTACTCTCTTTCTTTCGCCTCCCAACCCCACCCCACCCCACCCTCTCCAGAAAAGATTGGAAGAAGACTAGGAGGAAGGCTATCCATGTTCAAAGTAAATTACTCCCTCGTTACTTCAGACAAGTGGGTCGCAGATGGTTACAGGCTCACTTTCAAAGAGCCATTAAGATACTCGGGTTACCCAGATATTCCACAAAATCAGAGAGTGGAGGCCATTTCTCAGATTCACAACCTATGCTCACCAGGGCTCAATGGAACCAGTATCAGAACAGCAATTAGGGAAGGGGTTCTATTCCAGGCTATTACTGGTCCTCAAAAAGGAAGGCTGTTGTCACCGTTATCTAGATCTGTCTACCCTCGATCAGTCCCTGCTGGTACCAAAATTCAAAATGTTGACTATTCAAAATGTTCCTCCATGATAGACACTCGGGCCTTAATACTCACCCTAGACCTAAAAGATGCTTACTTGCACATTACTGTAGAGGAATCTTTATTTTATTTTACATTTGTTGACTGGGAATGTCCGACTGAGGTAATAGCCCTTTTTCAGCAGAGGCTCAGGGAGAAAAGCTCCACAAATGTATATTACATTGAAAATAACATTAAATAGCAAAAGCATTACAGTGAGAATATGAAAACAAGAAGAAAAAAAACTAATTACAATACAAGTCAATATATATGACAATAAATCAAGGAAATACAATGTTGTCTGTGAAGTAGTAAGAATAATTCTCTGATGTTTACTGTTACTGCGTAATATGGATGGAGGGAAGTGAAAAATTCTTATAGTAAAAAAAATTATGGAGGTTACTGTTCATGGTAAGACTGCGGTGGTGGTGCTGCGGCAGCATTGTCTCCTCACAGTAAGACGTTGTCCTGTTCGATTTTCAGCTAGAGCATCTTCTGTGTGGAGTCATGCATGAATGGGCATACCTTCGTTGAAGGTTGTGCGTCAGGGCCGGCAACTCGGCACGTAAAAATCTACTGCCAATCATTAGCGGACCGCTGTGGCGACCCCTAACCGGGAAAAGCCGAAAGAGACAACAACTGTTCATGGTAAGAAACAGCAAGTGTAAGAGGAGGAAAAGACGGTTATAAATGGATAAGAGGTATGTAAGCAGAAGTATCAGCTTAGCATAAAATGAGTTAAGAGGGGTGAAGTTTTCTTCATTTCAGAGCAGGTACCAGTCACTTTCAATTCTCTGCACTGCTTTTTGTCTTGTCTGCTGCTCCCAGGGTCTTCACAAAGGGTTTAGCTCCTGTGACTGCCTTCTGCAGAATAAGAGGGTTCCAAGTTTACCCCCATCTAGATGACTGTCTCATTCAAGCCACGAGTCAATCAAAGCTCATCAAGGATCTGGCCTTCACTCATGATCTCTTCACCTCCTTGGGGTTCACCAGAAACCTTTGCAAATCCAGCACAGACCCATCCACCAGAATAGTTTTTCCTGGGGGCTCTTCTGGATTCCTCCCTTCAGAAGGCCTTCCTCCCTCCAGGAAAAAGTCTCCTTCCTGACTCTCTACTTCCAAAACATTATGCCGAGACAATTTCTCTCAGCCAGGGAATTCCCGAGAGCATTAGGGTACACGGCATCTTGTATCCTCATAATCCCTCTGGCCAGGCTACACATGAGGAAGCTCCAATGGTACCTCAGGAATATGTTGGAAAGAACTTACAGCAGATCAAAAGGGCTTGGTACCTTTCAAAGAACAGTGGAAAACAGGGGTCCTGCTAGTCAAAACAAACTATACCACAGTCATGTGGTGCATAAACAACCAAGGAGACACTCACTCGTACACTCTTTCATCTACCTATGCATGTCTTGGAAAGTGCTCACTCTCTGGGGTTCTACCTCATGGCACAGTACCTCCCAGGGACTCGAGACATTCTAGCAGATCATCTCAGCAGGTACTTGATGAATTTCCACAACTGGTGTCTACATCAGGAAATATTTTTCAGCATAGTCCAGAAATGGGGATCCCATAGATGGACATCTTTGCCACCAAAGAAGACGCTCAACTGAAAAGATTCTGTTTCAGAGAAACTACCCAACGCCTAGAGGACAGATGCGTTTTCCCTTTTGGAGACACCTTTTCCTTTATACATTTTCTGTCCTGCCTCTACTTCCATGGGTCCTCCTAAAAATCAGGGAAGAAGGCCCAAGGGTCATTCTGATAACCCTAGACTAGCCCAGGCAGCACTGGTCTCCTCTGCTACTAAGTTTAACCAATGAAAATCCATGGCAGTTACCTCTGAAAGTGCACTTTCTGACTCAGGACAAGGAGAGGTTTGTGCATCCCAACCTACAGACTCTTAAACTCGCAGCATAGATAATTCTTCAACATACTCCTCTGAACTTTACCCTAAGCAGACAAGTTCAAAACATTCTCAAGGAGACTAGAAGGCCTAATACTAGGACATCATAATTAGCCAAGTGGAAAAGATTCTCCATTTGATGTCAACAGCAAGACTTCAATCCTAAGTCAACCAGTATCGCTGCCATTTTAGATTACTGGCTACCATGGTTGACAGAGGCCTATCGTTTTCTTCCATCAAAATTCACACATCTGCCATTTCAGCCCACATCCATATTCTTCCTCCTATCTTTTCCCATACCCTGGTAAAACAATTATTTAGGGGAGTGATTCACATCAGACCTCCCAGGAGAACAACCCACACCTCCATGGGGCCTCAATTTTGTTCTGGAAAATTTTTATATTCCACCTAGAGTATCACTCGGGACTAACCCTTCCTATGTGCCCAAGGTGGCCACAGACACATCCTTGAATCAAGCTGTACATTTGCCCACCTTCTTCTCCAAGCCTCAAATCCAATGGGAGGGAATCCTTCACTCATTGGATGTGCGCAGACAGCTCTGCTACTATCTTGACAGAACTAAATCTTTCAGAAAATCAGACCCCACTCTTTGTTGCCTTTGCCATTAGCTCTGAAAGGAAACCAGTTTCCAAACAGACCCTCTCCAAGTGGATCTCACTGTATTTCCTTTTGTTACAACCATCATGGTAAAAAGCCACCCGAAGCTGTCAGGACTCATTCTGCTAGGATCACTGCTACCTCTGCTGCCTTCCTGAAAATGGTACTTACCAAAGACAGTTAGGAAGCTGCTACCTGGCCCATCTGTGCATACATTTACCAAGTGCTACCACTTATCAGCCTTTTCCAAGTCTAGAGCAGGATTTGCCACTGCCATCCTGCAGAGCATCCTTTCGTCTCCATAATCTTTCTTCCACCCTCATCTCAACTTGTGGAATCATTCCACAAGTCAGGACTACAACAGTGAAACAAGAACATAGTACAGCTGTGTGTACACTTACCATAAATGTAGATGTTCAAGTGTATTCACTGTTGCAGTCTTTCCCTCCCTCCTTCCTTCTTTGCCTACAGTAGTAGTCTGCTTCTCTCCTCTCTAATCAGAGGGCCCCCTGGGTGTTTTCCCTGCAGGGTCCTTTTCTACCATTAACTCTTGCTTAAGGTATATCCTGGGGGGCTCCTACCTTCTAAGGGGCAAGAAAAAACTGTCATGGTGTTGGCTGGCTCCCTTCATACCCAAGAGTACTGATGTCAGGATAGGACGTTCACAAGCTTTAGGAGGAGGGAGATTCTTTCTTTGGTTTTCGGGCTGGCCAAGAACTTCCACAGCAGGAAATCCCACAAGTCAGGACTGAAACAGTGAATACGCCTGAACATCTTCATTTATGGTAAGTGTACACAACTGTACTTTTTGCATAGTTTATAGTCAGGGGTATTTTAAATGCAGGAAAAGTCTTCAGTGACTGTTGCACATTAAATATATTGAAGTAACTGCCTTTTAGTTGTAAGAAATATAGGCTTTAATATATATAATAAAAGAAATGTTGGACAAAAGCAAGTTTTATATTATCTTGTGATCTTGGGTTGCTGAAGTAGCAGTAGGATGTAGACATTCACTGATTTATATGTAAATTAAGATATCTTATTTTTACAAGGGTGAGTGTCTAGATTAATGATCTTTGCTTAAGATATAAACTTTTTGGTAAGAAAATAGGCTTGAAATCAATAGACAAAATGATGAAAGCCATTTTTACATCTGCAAAGATATTGGCTTATTTTTTCCATTATCCAATGTTTAGTGAGAATCAAGAAGTCTTCAGCTGAAGGTAGTTGTGCATTCTGTTCTGAGTGAAATTTACAAAGATTCATTGCTGACTTTTACATGGAGACAAGCTGTCTACAGGTGCAAGCAATTAATCTTGAGAGTTCTGAGCATTTTTTCTGCAGGAAACAAAATGTAGTGATACAGTGACAACCAGTTCAGTGAAATATAGTTTGAAATTATGTGAGGTGAATACAAGATAGCAGCCTTACTAGTTTAATGCATTTACTAGACCAATGTGCAATTTAATTTTATTTAAAGACAGTGCACTTTTTTATTTGAGTTAAAATGTATTGTCAAAAGCATGCAAGCTTTTTTTCACATCTGAGATGGGTATAGTGTTAAGAACAGATGGCAAGTGTAAGTGGGAACAGGATTTAACATGTGCTTTAGCATCCATCCACCCACCCATGACTCCTTTTTTCCCATTTTTTCACATGGGGTCTGTGTGTCACTTCAACAGTGGCAATCATTTAGAGCCAAATTTTACACTACAGGGTGGTTAGCCTTGCCATGGTAGTTTTTCCACACAACATACTTGCACGTACACTCAGTGTCCAATCTACCTACTTGCATGTCTTTGGTATGTCAAAAGAAACCCATGCAAACACAGTGAGGACATGCAGACTCCATACAGAAGGCACCCCAGCTGAGAATTGAACCAGGGGGACCTCTTGCTGTGAGGTGACAGAGCTATCTACTCTGCCACCCTTAACATGCACTTTAGCAAGGGTAACCTTAATTTTAAGTTTGGTAATGCCTGTTGATTTTGATGGGGTTGTTCCTATCTGGAGGGTTAAATTTCATTTGTTGAAGATGTACTTAGTTTTGTATATTTATCCTAAGTTAATAGGGGATGGGGTATTTTGAAAATTTGTGTATTTTTTTTGTTTGAGGGTTTTCACTAAAACAAAAAAAAAATAAAATAAAATAAAAAACACGACACAGGTTCCAGATGGCGATTAGAAGGGAAGTGTAAAAAAGATCAGAGTGCCAGATTGTCCACATGTGAATGTAACACTAAAGTTGGTAATAAACATTCAAAAAGCTGCCATGTATAATAGGTGGCAGCAAAAGCTTTTTTTATAATGGCTATGTTATCCATATATCTATTTTTAAACAAACTATAAATCTTAAAAAGTAATCCGAAATAAATGCCAACAGGAAATAATTTAATAAATAAGCACTTAAATTACTTTTTCCCCCTAGCTGTTTTTTTTTTTATTATTATAGCAAAAACACTGATAGTCTGGTATTAGATCTGCTGATCATCAAAACAAACATTTTCTGTTAAATTTAGCTCTAGGTGAAAGGGAGACTGCTTTTTGATTTAAGCAGTAATAAGTGTCCGTAATATGAAGCCCAATTGGTGGTGGTGGTGGGGGGGGGGTTATGGACAATAATTTATATAGTGGTAAGATGTTGAACTACCTTTACATGGATTTTTTTTTTTACTTGTTCCCAAGAATGAAGTGAACATTATTGCCTGTGGAAGGATAGATTTAATCTTAGAGGACATATTTTTGGATTTTTGCTTTGCTGCAACGTTGACAAGTTTTCTTTAGCGTCCTTTGATTCCATTTATATTTGGCATCTTGAAGGTGTACAAATCAATTATGGACCCTCCTTTGAGGCCAATTGTAGCAGCAGGTGATTCTAAGACTGACCTCCTTGTCAAGTACTTGGATGATCACTTTTTTTTTTTATTGGTAAATTACATGTTTTAGTAGACGCATGTCATTTTTTGAGAGTTTTGGGGGAATATGGGTGTGACAAAGATTGTATTTTAAACTACAGATGTAAAAGATTTGTTTCTAGTCATCCCCCACACCTTTGGCATTGAATGGTTTGTGGAGGCTTAAACAACTGGTACCACCTTGGCTAACAATGAAATCAAGATTATATCCGCTTTTATGGAAATGGTTTTGCAAAATAATTTTGTATATTTTGTGGGTGAGTGTTTTAAGGCAGACCACAGGTGTGGTAATGGCAGCTGCGTGTGTACCAGTGTTTGCCAAATTATTTTATGGCGGTGAATAATTTTTGTTTTACTTTTAAATGTTATGAATTTATTTATAAATATTTTCACTTATTTTATTGATTGCATCAGCAATGATATGTCTTTGTCTTTCACTTACACTGTTAGACATTGACAATGTTAACTATTTCAGTGTCACTATTAATGAGAGTATTGGTTGTGATTGCTAAGTTTTAGTAAGTCAGCATACTCAGATACTTAACTTTATTACTTGAGCTAATCCCTACATTGGCAAAAAAGGAATTTGGTGAAAGTGCACATGGTAAGTTTGTCCCGTCAAGTTATGTATGATATTTTTGGGAATGTATTGGATTTTCTAGTTATATTTTTGGATGGAAAATATACTGCTACCATGGTTAATACTTTGGCTGGGTATGGTTTATGTAATAGATATAAACTTTATCAAATGATTTTGCGATTCTTTAACACTGTTAGTTGTGACAATAATACTGAGAGTAATATGAGCATCACCATGGTATTATGGTAATGGAAGTACTCCTGTAAGAAACATCCTTAAAGAACTGGAAGATTGTTTCTCAAGCCTTTAATGTGCCATCAATGCGAATGATTGCCCCCAGTATATTGTATATGAAAGGCAAGAATTTAACGTCTTATTTTGACGGTAGTAGCAGGTTTTTGATGTGGAAAAATAATCAGGAAAAGGGAATGAGGAAATGTGCGTCATGGAATCAGCGGAGGAAAATTACACCAGGATAATAAGTACAAATGGCAGATGTGATTGTAACACAAAAGGGATGGTTTATGTAGCTACTTGTGTCTTGCCCTGCGTTTTATGCAGGAACGCGGAGGATCAATTTAGGAAGTAGGATTTACCAGCACTTGCATGCTACAAGGAAATAGAATTCTAACAATACTTTATATAGACACATACAGGTGTGCAACAATTTTAAGAAATCTGTATTTTACATATTCGAGACGGTTGCACCTAACAGTAGGGGGAAATTAGTCCTTTTGCTTGGCATATAGGGCTATATTGTCAAATTTTACTTAATGCGGTCTATTTGCCAGGTATTAATGACAAGTAGTGTTTTAGCATTAAAGGCTGATAAATAATTTATTTTTATGGAAGTTTGCTCAAAGGTTTTATAGGTTTTATTTATTTTTTAGTTATATACCTATGCATATGTTGAGAGAAGCAAAGTGCACTTTTTTATTTTTAATAGTTTTGTGTAATAGAGAATGTTATGTCACAATGAACTCCTTTATTGGGTAATGTGATTTGATAACCATAATCAGTATGTGAAATGTGTTTGGATGTCCGAAGAAGTTCCATTGTAATGTGGAATGAAAGTGTTGAATTATTTCATGCTGGAATTTTATTTGGGTTACCTTTTTTTTTTTGGTTTGTTTCTATTTGTGCTGTGCAGTAGTAGTGTATTGTATCTTTTTTTGACACCTTTATTGAATTATCACTTAAGACATCGGCAAACATGCATTTAGATATAAAAAATCATGTTCCTAATTTCAAACATGTATCACATGTGTTTTGTGTAACTGTAATCAAACTACCATTACATAAATTGCTCAATTTCTGCCTTTTCTTAAATCTCACTCCTCCAAAACATTATTCTGCATGTTTTTCACACAGTATCCATTTTTTTCTATGTAATTTGCTCCTACCCTTTTCTGAAGATCCCAGTTCCAGTTTTATTATCTCTGTTACAGTATTCAATACTTGAAATGCAGATGGTATATACTTTGATTTCCATTTTCTAGTAATTGCGCTTTTGGCAGTCACCAGAATTAAACTTAGCAAGGCCTTTCTATGCTTAGGCAATTGATCTTGAATTCCAGGATAAAAATAAATAATTCCCTTAGTTGCACCCATTTGCTCATCCGGTATTTGTGACCAAGTACTCTGTGGGGAATTACAAGTCTGCCAACTCGTTACACTCCCCAAACATATGATGTCCTTCCATTTCACTGTTGCAGTATTTCTTAAAATAGGGGTTCCCTGCCAAGTGTGGACCAAACATCCAGCCAGTAAACCAAATCCTTTAGGCTGCTATGGCTATGCCATACGTCACATGTATGATCCCCGAGTACAGTGTAGGGAATAAAGGTGATGCATCATCCTAAGAACTTCTTTGCCACCAAACTGAATGCCATCTTAGATAGTCGGTCTGAAAGTTTGCTTCCTTTGCTGGTTCACCAAGCTGTTTTTAGGTAAGTTCCCCATTGAGGTTTTGTTCTTATCTTTTTTTTTTTCCTTTGCTTTTTGTTGCTTGTGGGATTCCTGTCATCTAGAAAAGGCAAATGCCAGTGCAGAAGACATGCGGCATAAAGACGGTCATGAGCAGCGTTTATTTTGCCTAGGTGCTTCCCACAACCATACTTTTTGTTCTGTTTGCCAAGCTTTTGTTCTAAAGACCTTGTGTAGCCTGCTTTCTTCTTTGGCCATATATGTAGAAAATCAGTCTTAAGCTTATGGCAAAAGATGCTATGGAAGGAACTTTCCACAATAAGTGTCAGCCATCTGCAAAGAAGGCAGTCAAGAAAGCTAGGTCTGATTCTTCAGCTGTGCCACCTCTGCCAGATGTCTCTCTTGAGGCTAGTGAAAGCCCAGAATAACTCTCGACCCCTTAGGTTGGATTTCCTCTGCTGCAACCGCTTTAGAGGCTGGCATGGATCCATCTTCGCACACATCCCTGGAGGCCTTGCAGACATCCGCTTCGGCTGTTCAGGGGGAATCAGCTGATTACTGAAGGACCTGGTGTGTTTTTCAGATTTGATTAAGGAGGAAGTAGACTATAATTAGTGTCATATGGGGTCTGAGCCTTCTAGGTTTTACAAAGCTGACATTTTTTTTAAAGAAGCAGCAAAACACTATACATGATGTTCGTGTTTCACTGTTGCAGTCATTACAACTGGGTTATCCTGCTGGCAGGCTACCCGCAGTCGGCCCGAGTTCCAAAGTCTAGGTCCAGCGTCTGTTGCGGTTGCCTCCTCCCTGACGTCAGTGTGCCAGGGGTATAAAAGATGCAGCCAATGCCATTTTCTTCAGTCTTTCTTGCCGCGCAGTGCCCGAAGCAAAAGCAGTTTGCAAGTGCTGGTCGTCCGACTCCTGAAATTTTCAAATTCGAATTTCAGATCCGAAGGCTTCATTAAAGCGAAGTACCCCATTTGGGACACTTTTTTTTCTTGCTCCAGACCGATGTCAGATAAAGATAATAATTGTATTTCTTGTGGGAAGCAAATACCTCATAAGGATTTTCATTCTTACAGTATTCCTTGCCTAGGCCCTGACCTCGACGTTGCTAGTTGTCGGTTTTGTCAAAAGATTTAACTATTTAATGCCGTCAGAGCAACCGACTACCGGAGTTTATAAAAAGCTTAAAGAAAAGGACAGGCATCCGAGGTCCAAAACTGACGAGGCTTCTGCTAAGCCTGTTGCCGGTTTTCAATGAGGTGCTTTCGCAGCCCCTGATGCCCGCTACCTTAGAACCATAGGCCGCTTCCGACTCCCACGTGGAGCCGACTGGGCCGCTGGAAACTCAAGGTATTGGACACTCAGATACTATTCCCTCAGATGGGTCTGGAGCCGCTGAGCAGGCATCAGCTTCTGAGGGTGTTTTCAGGCCTACACAGTTATATGTAAAACCAACTTCAGCTTCAAAGGCAAAGACTAAAGCAGCTCTAAAGACAAAGAAACAAGTACAGCATTCTCCTGGACAGGCCTCCATGCCTAAAATACAGATGCTTAAAATAGCCGAAGACCTAATTACTTTGATCAGGACTTCCCATCCCCCACCTGATAAAAGGCCTAGACAAGAGATAGAATATGCATCTTCAGATCAGGTTTCCATTTCCTCTGATTCCTCTTCGGACCCGGAATATTCTCTTCCTCCCTATTAGGATTCTGATGCTGAAGAATCTATTCCTTCAGCCTCTCCTCCTGAGGATTATTCTTTTGGGGAAACCCTGCATACTATGAGGGAGCATTTCCACTGGGAGAGCAAAGATTACTCAGAATCCAAGAAAAGGCTCAGAGACTTCCTTTTATTACCTCAGCACAGGCCCCTTGCTTTTCCTCCTGTTTTAGACATTGTCGATGATGTATTTTCAGAGTCCGGACGGTCTCCTGACTCTCTGCCTCCAGCTCCTGTTAGCAAGACAGGTACTATAGGATTCCTGATTCTCATAAATTTCTTTATAAAAACCCTGCTGCAGACCCAGAAACTATCTCTCAGGGTCCCAAAGGGGTCAAGGCATCCACTGCAAAAAAACTTATGCCCTCTGATAAGGATTCAAGGGCTCTGGACAAATGGGGGAAGAAGATTTATACTTCTGCTACCTTGGCTGTAAGAGCTTTAAATTGTCAATTTCATATGCTTAAATATCAGCAATAGCTAATGTAACTGCTTAAACAAAAAATGTTGACAAATTTAGAATGTACAGAAAACAAAGAAATGCAGGATTTATTGATTGCTGCTGAACAAGTTGGAAAGCATACTTTGCAATGTGGTTTGATTCTCTAGAGGCCTCTTGCAGGGCCGCTGTTAAAGGTTCTGTCATTAGGAGACATGCTTGGTTAAAAGAACAGAATCTTGCCCGATCATGTTAAAGCAAAATTATTAGATGCTCCATTACAACATGATACCTTGTTTGGTGTTAAAGCAGAAGAGGTTTTGAAGAAAATGGAGGACAAAGCTAAATCTATGCAAACAGTCAAGGATTTTTTTACAGGTACAACCTCCCAGATTTAGCAGGAACTAGCCTGCAAAGAAAATTGGTCCTTTCCAGTGTCAGACAGACCACAAAGAGGTAGATACAGATGCCCCAGAGGCAGATCACAGCCCCAAGGCTCATACAGGCCTAAACAATGGGGTGCTTCAACCTCCAAAAGTGGAGAAGAAAAGTCACAGCCATACAGGAAACAGTCTCAATGACTTTCCCCTGCCAGCACCAAGCACTTATCTTCAGGCAGCCCCCTTGGGGGGAAAACTAGCACTTTCTGCTCAAAATTGGCACATGTTCACTCAAGACAAATGGGTCTTAAATATTGTATCCCAAGGCTACAGGTTCCATTTTCATACCCTGCCAAGGCCAAATGGTATGTCAGACCTGCCATGCAATCAATGGGCAGAGGCACAAAAACAAGTTTCATCCCTCATGGACATGAGGGCCATTCAGCAAGTACCACAGCAAGAGCAGGGACAAGGATTTTACTCAAGGCTATTCTTGGTGCCCAGAAGGGACAAACCCTGGAGACCAATACTGGACCTGTCTATCCTGAACACATTCCTGGACATTCCAAAATTCAAAATGTTAACTCTGCAGCAGCTTCTGCCCATGCTGGGCAAGACGGCTTGGCTTGTGACTTTAGACCTAAAAGAGGCATACCTGCATGTCCCAATCAGACAGTCATGCAGAAGTCACCTCAGATTTATAGCTGGCTCAATGCATTACCAATTCTCTGCACTGCCCTTTGGCTTATCTACTGCGCCCAGGGTCTTCACAAAGTGCCTGGCACCAGTAATTGCTTTTTGCAGGCAAAGAGGAATTCAGATATATTCTTACTTGGACGATTGCCCTATTCAAGCAGAGAACAAGGACACTCTACTACAGCATCTGGTGTTTGTAAAATGATTACTAGCATTACTAGTAATTTTTGGCTTCTCTTGTCTGACCTTGAGGAGTACATTGGGGAGGGTGCACCCTTACCTAGGGTGCACAGTAAATGAAAAGAAATCAAAACTCGTACCCTCTCAAGAGATAATATTCCTGGGTGCAAGCTTAAATACAACTGCCCAGATGGCTTATCTCACGCCAGACAAACACAGACAACTGACTACTTACTTCAAAATGTTGACAACAAAGACCCAGTTATCTGCAAAAAAAAAAAAAATCTGCAGGCTTTGGGCTTCATGGCATCCTGCATTCTGCTAATTCCATATGCAAGACTGCATATGAGGAAACTTCAATGGTATCTAAAAAGTGTTTGGACTCAACATTGCCATAGCCTGGAAACAATAATTACCCTCATTCCCTGCCTGCAACAGGAGTTTCGATGGTGGGCAAAAGCCTGTCACCACAACACAGGACAGCCATTCACCTTACCCACAGCAAGGCAGACATTGACAACAGATGAATCAGATTATGCCTGGGGGGCACATATGGCAGGAAGATGTATTCAGGGCACATGGTCCGCAAGTCAAATGCATCAACTTATCAATCAAAAAGAGATGCTAGCAGTTCAAAATGCCCTGACAGCCTTCAAGGATCTACTTCATCCAGGACAACTACTGATAAAGACGGACAATAACACAGTCATGTGGTACATAAACAAGCAAGGGGGCACACATTCCTTCCCCCTCTGCAGACTAGCCATGAACTTGTGGGACACAACATTGACTTACCAAGTACATTTGCAAGCACAGTTCCTGCCAGGAAGGATCAATACTCTGGCAGACGAACTAAGCAGAAACCTAATGGATCCCCACGAGTGGAAATTGGATCCACAAGTCTTTAGCATGATAACAAGGAACTGGGGGTGCCTGGACATAGACCTATTTGCCTCCCCTCACAATTGCCAACTACAAAGATTCTGCACAAGGACTTATCACAAGCAAGCATGGAAAGTGGATGCTTTATCTTTGAGGTGGAAAAACCTAACAGTATATGCTTTTCCTCCTCTGCCTCTCCTCCCCAATGTACTCCTCAAGGTCAGACAAGAGAAGCCAAAAATTATTCTCATTGCCCCAGACTGGCCTCGCCAGCACTGGTACCCAATCTTAAAGAGCTTGTCCCAATGCCCAGCTTGGACACTACCTCAAATACCTCACTTATTGACTCAACAAGACAGTCGGATACTGCACAGCCAACTCGGGACCTTAAACCTGGCAGCATAGCGAATAATGTAGCCATTCAAGACGCACTTCTTTCTAAAGCAGTTATGGATGTTATTTTGGAGGCCAGGAGGCCTAGCACCAGAAAATCATATGCAGAAAAATGGAAGAGATTCTGTGCTTGGAACCAGGCACAAGGTATTGACACGAATGTTCCAAATATTCCTCAGATTTTGCAATACTTAACTGAGGTGCTGCATGAAGGCCTTTCCTTTTCATCCATTAAAATTCATGCCTCTGCCATTTCAGCTCACTACAATACAGAACCACCTATTTTTTCTCATCCATTACTAAGGCAGTACCTCAGAGGGGCCAAAAACATAAGACCCTCAAGGAGAGCACCAATACCTGCATGGGACCTCAACTATGTCTTGGAAAAACTTAAACTGCCTCCCTTTGAGCCAGCCTCTGCAGCTGATATAAAATTCTTATCCTGGAAAACAGCTCTGCTCCTAGCAATAACCTCTGCTAGACAAGTCTCAGAGTTACAGGCACTCATGGCTGTGGAACCTTTCATCATTTTCCATCCTGACAGGGTTTCGCTGAGGACAAACCCTACATTTATGCCCAAGGTAGTGACCAGTGTGGCCCTTAACCAAACAATTCACTTGCCTACCTTTTACCCGAACCCACAGAATAAGGGTGAGAGACTTCTGCATTCTTTGGACATTCACAGACAGCTACGCTTCTACTTTGACAGAACCAAAGCTTTCAGAAAGACTGAACAGCTTCTAGTAGCATATGCTGCAGGATCACAAGAAAAGCCCATCTCAAAGCAGACTATTTCCAAGTGGATAGGCCACTGCATTTGTTTCTGCTCTTCACAACATGGCAAATCAGTACCTAAGGGCATTAGGCCACATTCCACCAGAGCAGCAGCCACTTCAGCCTTCCTCAGAGGAGTACCAACCAAAGACATCTTAGAGGCTGCAACTTGGAGTTCAGTGCATACTTTTACAAAGCACTACCACTTAACTCTCTATTCTAAATCCAGGGCAGGCTTTGCCACTGCAGCTCTGCTGGGCCTGATAGCCTCTCCTAATCCTATTTAGCTTCAGCCTCCCAACCATAGCTTTGGGAGTCAGCCCAATTGTAATGACTGCAACAGTGAAACACGATGAACATAGTACAGTTGTGTACCTACAATAAATGTAGATGTTCGAGTGTATTCACTGTTGCAGTCCAGGTTACCCTCCCTCCATTCACCTTTTCCTTGCTGGGACGGGACTTATCGGTACTTCTCTATTCTATACAACCTATGTCGTGTATTTGCTTGTAGATCAAGGAAAAGTTGTTCTTTTGGTTATGCATGCTTTTTGGCATTAGTGAGCCTACAATGTTAGGGGCACCTGACATCTGGAGCAAGCAAAACTGAAGAAAATGGCATCAGCTGCATCTTTTATATCTCTGGCGCACTGACATCAGGGAGGAGGCGACAGCAACAGACGCCGGACCTAGACCTTGGAACTCGGGCCGACTGCGGGTAGCCTGCCAGCAGGATAAACCCAATTGTAATGACTGCAACAGTGAATACACTCGAACATCTACATTTATGGTCGGTACACAACTGTACTTTTCTCCTGCTACTAAGGACCCTCAGAGTAAATGGCAGAATTTCCCTCAAGGTTTGCTTAGTGCTCTTATGGCTTTAAAGCCTCCTCAAGGAGTTTCTATTCCACCATTAACTAACACCCCCCCCCCCCCGACACACACACATGATCTTCTATTCCCGTTTAAGAGGCTTAGGAAACAAGGTTCCTCTGAGGAGATGGAGGAGGGTGAGGGATCCCTTGCCTATTCCCGGATTCCTTCTCCCTTTGAAGATTTCAGCCATGGTACATATTGTAAATACTGTGATCTGTAGTGTGTAAGACCTAGATAGGTAGGGGTTCTAATCTCATTCCAGCCCACTTGGTGTGTTTGGGTGGGTGGGCATCTCCTTGCAAAACAAATGAGAATCCCACATTGATTTCCAAATTTCAAGGGTTCTGCACTTTCATGGTTGAAGGTTGGCATAATGTTAAGGTGTTTACCTTACAAACACAAAGTGCAGGGTTTGATTCTCACATGGGGTAATTGGTTAGGCTTAAAGCAGCCCACAAGGTCAGATAGCCTAGTACCAGTCTATGTGGTTCTGAAAAAGAGCAGTCCACTAGTCCTGACTCTCCTTTTGAGGAGATTTCCTTTGGGAGGACAACTTCCAGAGTAACAGAATTTTTCAAATGAGATTGTGACCGGGTGTCTGAGGTTCAGAAGAGGTAATATGAGCTTTTGCAGATGGACTCTCCTAGACCTTCTGCTGTTCCTCCTGTCCTGACTGCTTTGTTGGATGCCTTTTCTACTGCATGTCAGGCTCCTGATTCTCAGCCCCCTGCTTCCAAAAAAACTGATAGGTTTTATAAGGTACCTGATGATTGCAAGTTCCTTTATAACTGCCCATCAGCTGACCCCTCTGTGGTGTCTGGCATTTAACAAGCCATCAAAATTGCTGCCTTTTACAAAGTTGCTTCCTTCTGATAGTCAAACTATGGAACGATAGGGTAATGTGGTTTGTACCTCCGCTATCGTTGCTTTTATGGCTGTCAATTATCAGACCCACATGGAAAGATGCATTTTGGCTCTCTTGTCTGAGGTTTTTCTGGTTATTTCTGACTCTGAGGAGATGACTTTTGCTCTCTCCTTGTTGGGGATGACTTCTCAGGTGGCTCGCCATTCTATTAAATGCAGCTATGATGCAACAGTTGCCTCCTCTAGGGCTTCTGCTTTTGACTCTAAGCTAAGGAGATATTCCCGGGTTTTGCTTCAAACTTTGCCTGATATCAAGGCCAAGTTGATAGATGCTCCTCTGGATAGCAAGCATTTGTTTGGTGCTGTTGCTGATGATTTGTTAGCGCCCCTACAAGAAAAGGGTAAGTCTTTACATGATCTAAAACATACCTTTGTTTCTCCTGTATCTAAATTCCATAGGAATTAACCTAATAAACTTGCCTTTGTTCGTAGGCAGTCTTTCCCTCCCCACAAAGGTGAGAAGGGTGGTAGAAGGGCTCCCCCTGCTAAGGCAACCCAGACTCCTGTAGCTTCTTTTCCTGACAAACCAGGTGCTGTCGGACTATCCTGTACTTCTCAGCCATGCTTCTCTATCTGCTCGTCTTTCCATTTCTCTTCCTATTTGGTTAGATTACTCAAGATTTCTGTGTTCTTTCCATCATTCACCATGGATATTACATGGTCTGGATATCTGTTCCCCCTGTCATGTGCATTCTTCTGCCCCCTCAGGAACAATTGGCCTTTTTTCCAGAGGTGCTTCAGGGTCTCTTGACTCAGGGAACTATTCAGAGAGTTCCCACGTCTCAAAGGGGGAAGAGGTTTTATCCCAGAATATTCTTGGTCTCCAGGAAAGAGGGCACTTGGAGACCCATTCTGGATGTCTTTCACCTAAACACCTTTCAGATTTTGTCCCTTCAGACCTTGTTTCCTCTGCTGCTTCCTTAGGCTTTTCTAGTTTCTCTGGATGTCAAGGATGCTTATCTTCATATCCCTACTCATCGCTTTTTCAGGAAGTTTTTTTGTTTTTCTTTTGCTTCCTGACATTTTTGCCCTTTGGCTTCTCTGCTGCCACAAGGGATTCATCAAATGCCTCACTCCTGTGATTGCTTTTTGCAGGCTAAAGGGGTTACAGGTCTTTCCCTTCTTAGACAAACTACTTTTTCTGGCAACCTCCCCAGAGATTCTGCTACAGCATCTTCATTTTGCCATTTCCCTCCTGCAAAGCCTGGGGTTCACTATAAATTTCCAAAAGTCTTTCCTGACCCCTGCGCGCAGGGTCTTATGTTTCTGGGATGTAGGATCCAGACTGTTCCAATGATATCCTTGACTCCTCCCAAGGCTTTAACTCTCATTGTCTTCTTTAATCCCCTTCTTTCTTTGTCCTCATTTACAGCCAGGGAATTTCTAAGACCTCTGGGTTTCATGGCCTCCACTGTTCCTATGCCTCCTCTATCCAAACTCCACATGAGAAAGCTTCAGCGGTTTCTAAAATCAGTTTGGCTCTCTTATCCTCTAGATTTTATAGTCTTGTTTTTTTCCACGTTTCAATCTGGAAATTCAGTGCTGGATTCGGCAGATGCCCTTCTATTCTCATGTTGCAGCACCACCATCTGGCCAGTATACCAAAGTCTTTGTTCCAGGAGGGTGCGTGTGACATCTCTTTGCAGGGCCATAAACCGATGTTGGGTATAAAAGTAATGTCTGCACGTATCCTCATCAGAATTTTTCTGCCGCAGTGATCATCGGATGCCCGTTTCCCAGTTCCATTTCTGCATCGTGTTTCTTCAGACGACCGAATTCCAGATCATTAAAGACCGAATGACTGCTTTTGATCATTACAGATAAGTGCCCTGTGGGATTTTCTTGCTTAATTTGCTTACTGTTTAGACTTGTATGTCAGCTAGGAAAGGGAAGTGTGCTTGTGGAAGACAAATTCCTCACAAGGACACGCACACGATAAGTGTTTTTTTTTTTGTGTAGGCGAGGCCCATGACCATACATCCTGTCCAATTTGTAAGTCGTTCATCCCCAAGACTCTCCATAGCTGATTAGTGGCTTTGAAACTGTATCTAGAGAACCAAAGATTCTGGCACTTGGCGATGGACATGGAGGGAGGAGTCGGCCCATGCAGCGAGCCACCTAGGAAGAAGGCAAAAAAAGTTAGGCCAGAATCCCAGGCTGCACCTCCGGCATCCAAGCAGGCTCTAGAGGCGATTGAAGACCCGGAGTCCGTTCAGACTACAGTTACCAAAGCAGGCCTGGGATACTTAATGGAAGCCAGGCTGCGGGAAACCGAAGGTACGTCCACTGAGGTAATTCAGCCATCAGAGTCTGATGGTGGAGGGGAACCATGGCTCTTGTTTTCGGAGGCCCCTGCTCCTCCAATTCGTGCTAGACTGACGTCTGCTTCTCTTCTGTCTGCTCCTATGACTCCCTTGAAAAGGAAGCAAAAAAAAAAAAACAAGCACTCTGAGCCTCCATTGATGCCTGATTGGGAATCATTCTCTCAAAGTCTGATGAAGGTCTTTCAGGCCTTACAAACACAACTTCCCCCTACTCTCATGCCTCAACCACCCCTCCATGTGTCTGAGGAAGACTACTCCTCTTTTGAGGAGTCGTCGTCCTATGAAACACAAATTGAATCCCCCAAGAAATTCATTACACCAGAGGAGGAAGATTCTTTCTCCTGAATCCCCAGGAGAAGAATTCACCTTTTGGGGATACTATCTCCCTCATGAGGGAACATTTTAAGTGGCAGGCCTCTGAGGTTTCAGACTCCAAGAAAAGGTACTTTGACCTTTTGCAAATGGAGCAACCATCTCCCTCAGCTGTGCCTCCCTTACTGCCTGCTTTTCAGGATGTCTTCCTAGCTGCTTCACAGTCTTCTGACTCTCAACTCCCAGCAGCCAAATGACCTGATCGATTTTATAGGGTCCCCCAAGATGCACAGTTTCTTTTCAGGAACCCTCCAGCAGACCCAGCTGTTATAGCTGTTTCTGCAGATAAACATCTAGACAACTACCTTCTACTTCTGTTTACCCAACTGATAAAGAGAGTAAATTTATGGACATGACAGGAAAAAAGGTATATACCTCCTCCACTCTGACTATTAAGGCCTTGAGCTTACCAAACACACATGGCAAGGTATGTTCTAGATACCATTTCTAAAGCCTCTACCCTTCTGATGGAGGTTCAGGATTCCCCCTGTCAGAGCACAATTAAATCCACTCCTCTCCACAGCATTCCAAGTGACCAGGCACTTCATTAATTGCAGTTATGATGCTATGGAAGCTTCATCCAAAGCTGCAGCTTCTGGATCCAGTACTTCAACGTTACTCCTGGGTAAGGCTTCAGCCACTCCCCATGGATGTTCAAACTAAAGTACTGTATGCACCCTTAGACAATAAGGCCCTTTTCAGGTAAGCTTCTGCTGATTTCTTAAATCCCTCCAAGAGAAGGGTAAAGAATTACAGAACCTCAAACACCTTCTGGTATCCCCTATTCCTAGATATCATAGGAATTACCCTCAGAAGCCCTCCATTGTTAGAAGGCAATCCTTTCATTCATTGCCACAACCAAAGGGACGTAGACAGCCGAGGAAGACTTCTACCCCCAGATTTCCCACCAGCTCCACCACCAAACCCTTTTGAAGCCAGCCTGAACAATCCAGGCCTCCTCCCACTGTGACTCACCCCCCTTGCGTCCAGCAACACTCTTATCCCTTTGCCTCACCCTCTCCCTTCCCTCCTGGCAGAGACTAAAAGCAGAACAAAGGGTCCTCTCCATCATCCAGAGAGGATATTACATGACTTGGTGGATGCTCCCACCTTTCCAAGGTATTTCCCAACCACCAAAAAATCAAACCCACATGTTCCCACCCATCATTCATCAACTTCTAAATCAAGGCACTATAGAACCAGTGCCCACCCCTCAAAGAAACACAGGTTTTTATTCCAGAATGTTTCTAGTACCAAGGAAAGAGGGATGTTCTTCGCGTTTCTCTGTTGCAGTCATCACACTTGAGTTATCTGCCTGCAGGTAGCCCTCACTCTGTCCGAATACCAGAGACTTAGTATTTCTGTGTCAGATGCTGTCGCTTCAGGACTGACGTCAAGTCATCAGGGGTATAAAAACAGGCAGCTGACACCATTACATACGTCTTTCTTGCCGAGGAGCCCGAAGCAGAAGCAGTTTGCAAGTGCTGGTCGGCCTCTACCTGAATTTTCATTTACGAATTTAATAATCCTGAAGTCTTCTAAAGATAAGTACCCCGTTGGGGATCCTTTTTTCTTGCTCTACCTGACGTCAGAAAAAGTTAACAATTGTTTTGCCTGTGGAAAGCAAATACCTCTCACAGATTTTTATTCTTACTGCTGTTTAGGCCTAGACCACGACGTACCTAGCTCTCGTTTTTGTATGCCTTGTTTAATGCCCGAATCATTCATTGTCGGGCTCTTTGTCGCTGAATTCTTTCCCTGTCGATCTCCATATTCTGAAATGGCTTTGGTAAGCCATCAGACTACTGATATTCCGAAAAACGTAAGGATAAAGGCAGAGACAGACAGCATAGGTCCAAAGCTGCCGACAACGCTTCCGTTAAGCTAGTCCACCGGTACTCAGTGAGGCGCTTTCGCAGCCCCTGATGCCCACTTCATTGGATTTGCAGGCCTCTACCGAGACCCGTTCGGAGTCCAGTATGGCACGAGACTCTTCTTCGACTATGGAACCTGTGGATGTGTCTACCTTGGATGGGTCCGGAGCCACTGTGCAGGCACTGGCTTCTGAGGCAGTTCTTCACTCAACTGATGTGCCACTCAGAGTGCACACACTACACCTAGAAAACAGACGACCAAAGTGTATGCACCTGCTCCCATGCCACAAAAACAAATGCTTAGAATGGCAGAAGACCTTATTATGTTGATTGGGGGAAGTCAGCCTTCCCCTGCTGAGAGAGAGAGCGGAGTCACCTACAGCTTCTACAGACCTGGAGTACAATGACTCTGAGATTTCTGATTATGAAGACATGCCCTTATCTGCTTATGATGAGGATTCAAATGCGGTGAAATCGATTCCCTCTGCCTCCCCTCCAGAAGATTTTTCTTTTGGTGAAACTTTGCATACCTTAAGATAGCATTTCCACTGGGAATGCCAAGACTATCCTCGGTCCAGAAAGAGACTCAGAGAATTCCTAGAGTTGCCTCAGCACAGGCCTTTAGCAATACCCCCGTCCTGGATTTTGTTGTTGATGTTTTTATGGAATCCAGTCTTACTCCTGACACTTTAACTCTAGGAAACCAGACAGGTACTGCAGAGTACCTGACACTCGCAAATTTATTTTCAAGAATCCTACTGCTGACCCAGAGATCATTTCCCAGGGGCCTAAAGGTATCAAGGCTACCACAGTCAAGAATCCCACCCCTTCGGGCAGGGATTCCAGAGCTTTGGACAGATGGGATAAGAAGGGTATGTATCTCTGCAACTCTTGCTATTAGAGCATTGATTTTTCAGTTTCACATGCTGAAGTACCAGCAGCATATTATAGAACTTATTAAACAAAAAGTGGCAACCTTTACAGACTGTGCAGAAAATAAAGAATTGCAGGAGCTTATGCACTCTGCTAGCCAAGTCAGTAAGCATACTGTGGCTTTGACGCCCTGAGAAGACATGCTTGGCTCAAGGAGCAGTCCTTGCCAGACCATGTCAAATCAAAGTTACCAGACGCTCCTTTGAACAAGGAGAGTTTGTTTGGCACCAAAGCAGAAGAGGTTCTTAAAAAGATGGAAGAAAAAGCTAAGTCTATGCAGACTGTTAAAGAATTCTTAGAAGTGCAATCCCCCCCCCCCCTAGATTCGATAGGCATTGCCCTTCCAAACACTCGTCCTTTCCAGCCCCCCTCCAGGCCTTCTCAAACCAGTCGTAGGGGAAACAGATCATCCAGACTACAGTCTCAGGGTATGCAGAGATCTAAGCAATGGAGTGCCCCCACCCCTAAAGCAGGGAGTGGTAAGCCACCTCCTTAAGGAAAAAAACTCACAATGACTTCTTTACTCCACTCCCAGCACTGCCCAATTGCTACTTGCCCTTCATGCAAAAAATTGGATGTCCAACACACAGGACCGGTGGGTCCTCAACATTGTATCCCAGGGGTACAAATTTTATTTCCATTCACTGCCATCCCCAAGCGGGTTTCCAGACATTCCTCCAAACCAGTGGACAGAGGATCAAAGTCAAGTAGCTTCCCTGCTCAATATCAGAGATTTTCAACCGGTACCAGTAGAATAGAGGGGGTGAAGGATTCTACTCCAGACTCTTCCTGGTACCCAGGAAAGAGGGCTCTTGGTGCCTAATTCTGGATCTTTCAATTCTCAACACCTTCCTGGTGGTACCAAAATTCAAAATGCTTACCCTGCAACAGCTTCTTCCTATGCTAGCCAAGAATGCCTGGTTAGTTAACCTAGACTTAATAGAAGCCTATCTGCACATCCCCATTAGGGAGTCATGCAGGAAGTATCTAGTTACAGGGCAGGATCTATGCATTATCAGTTCTCTGCACTTCCCTCTGACTTATCTACTGCACACAGAGTTTTCACAAAATGCCTGGCTTCAGACATTGCATACTGCAGGCAAAGAAATATCCAAATTTTCCCAAACTTGGACGACTGCCTGATTCAGGTGGGCAGTTAGGATTTGCTGTTGCAGCACCTGACATTTGTGAAACATCTCATTTCCTTTGGGGGTACACCATCAATGAAAAGAAATCAAAACTGGTACCCAGTCAATATATTGTATTCCTGGGAGCAAGATTGGACACAACATCCCAGATGGCATCTCTCACTTCAGGAAAAAACAGGTCTGACAGTCTACTTCAAACAAATGGCCACCATAACCCAGCTATCTTTAAGAAAATAATGCAGGCCCTAGGATTCATGGCCTCATATATGCTGCTAATTCCAAATGCAAGACTGCATATGAGGAAACTTCAGTGGTACTTAAAACGTCTTTGGTGCCAACACTCTCAAGACCTGGAAACAGTCATTCCTATCATACCCTGTTTAAGAACAGAGTTCCTTTGGTGGGCAGAAGCATGCTACCACAAAAAGGGACTGCCATTTTCTCAACTCCATGCCGCCTAGACCCTAACCACAAACACATCAAACTATGCTTGGGGAGCACACATGGACAGCAAATGCATTCAGGGCCACTGGAGCTCAAGTCAGATTCATCTGCACATCAACCAAAAAGAGATGCTAGCAGTGCAGAATGCCCTGACAGCTTTCAGATCCCTGCTGCTTCCAGGACAACTGCTAATAAAAACAGACAACACCACAGATGTTCTTCATGTTTCACTGTTGCAGTCATTACATTTAGGTTATCTGCTTGCAGGTAGCCCTCATTCGGCCTGATTAACAAAGTCTTGGGTTCGACGTCGGTTGTTGTCCCTTCTTCCATGACGTCAGGTCGTCAGGGGTATAAAACATGCAGCCAACGACATTACATCAGTCTTTCTTGAAGTGCGGTGCCCAGAGCAGAAGCAGTTCGCAAGTGCCGGTCGGCCAACTCCTGAAATTTTCATTTTCGAGTTTCAGAACCAAAGTCTTCAACTAAAGCTAAGTACTCCGCTGGGGAAACTTTTTCTTGCTCCTTACCGATGTCAGTAAAAGTTAATAATTGCATTACTTGTGGAAAGCAAATACCTCATAAAGATTTTCATTCGTACTGTATTCCTTGCCTAGGCCCTGACTACGACGTACCTTGATATCGGTTTTGTCCTTTATTTAATCAGCGCACTATCCGTCATCTGTATATTTTTGCCTCTTAAAATTTCGGTTCTCTGTTTAATTATCCAGAAATGTCATCGGTTAGCCATCCGACTACCAGGATTCTGAAAAAACGCAAAGATAAAGACAGAGACAGGCCACCGAGGTCCAAAACTGCCGACGACTCTTCTAAGCCAGTCGCCAGTTCGCCGGTACTCATTGAGGTGCTTTCGCATCCCCTGATACCCGCTACGACTGAGACCCATTCGGAGTCCGGTATGCCACGGAATGCTTCAACTATGGAACCCATGGATATCTGTACCTTGGATGGGTCCGGAGCCGCTGTGCATGTACCGGGTTCTGAGGGTGTATTCAGGCCTATGGACTTGCATATTAAACAGACGCCTCCTTCTTTACTTAGGCCTAAATCTCGATCCATGCCTAAAGAAAGCGACGCCCAGGCCACATGCTCAGGCCTCTATGCCTAAAAAAAAATTATAAGAATGGCTGAAGATCTAATAACTCTGATCAGGGGTAGCCAACCCCCCCCCCCCCTTCTAAGAGGCCTAGGACTGAAGTTGATTATGAATCTTCTGAACTGGATTCTGTTTTTTTCTGATTCTTCTGATGATCTGGATTTGCCTTTATCTACTTATGAAGATTCTGATGCAGAATGCTCCATTCCCTCTGCTTCCCCTCCTGAGGATTTTTCTTTTGGGGAAACCTTACATACTCTAAGGTAGCATTTCCACTGGGAAAGCCAGGATTTTGCTGATTCAAAAAAGAGGCTTAGGGGTTTCCTTCTCCTACCTCAGCATAGGCCTTTAGCTATTCCTCCTGTACTAGGCATTGTTGATGCTTTTTCGGAATCTAGTTTGGCCCCTGATTCCCTGCCTCCTGCTCCCAGAAAACCTGACACATACTACAGGGTCCCTGAATCCCACGTGTTCCTTTTTAAAAATACTATTGCAGATCCAGAGACTATTTCACAGGGGCCCAAGGGCATTAAGGCTTCTACTGCTAAAAATACTACCCCTTCTGATAGAAACTCCAGGGCGCTGGATTGATGGGGTAAGAAGGTTTACACTTCTGAAACCTTGGCCATTAGGGCTTTAAACTGCCAGTTTCATATGTTCAAGTATCAGCAACATGTTATTGGACTGCTTAAACAGAAAATTATGTTGATTCCCGACTGTGTGGAAAATAAAGAATTACAGGATTTAATGCATTCTGCTGAACAAGTTGGAAAACATACTTTGCAGTGTGGTTTTGACTCATTATAGGCCTCTTGCAGGGTTACTGTTACTGGGTCTGTGCTCAGAAGTCACGTTTGGCTTAAGGATCAAACTTTGCCTGATCATTTTAAAGCTAAATTGTTGGATGCTCCTTTAAATCAGGACCGTCTGTTTGGCAACAAGGCTGAGGAAGTTCTTAAAAAGATAGAAGATGGAGCTAAATCTATGCAAACCATTAAGGATTTTTTTTACAAGTTCAGCCTCCTAGATTTAGTAGGCACTGGCCCTCTAAGAATTGGTCCTTTCCAACCCCTTCCAGGTCTTCTCAAGCCAAACCCAGACACAGCAAAAACCCCAGGTTTCAGTCCTGGGGACACACAGAACTAAGCATTGGGGGACCTCCACTTCCAGATCTGGGATTATTAAGACTCCCCCTATGGTAAACTGTCTCAATGACTTCCTTTTAAAATTTCCAAGCACTTATCAACTGACTGCCCCTTTGGGGGGAAGGGGTTGCTCTTCATCCAAAGAATTGGGAACTCATTACCTAGGACAAATGGGTTTTAAATGTCCCAGGGATACAGATTTCACTTCCACACGTTGCCAACACCAAGCAGGTGGCCGTACCTACTCTCAAATCAGTGGTCAGAGGCCCAAAAACAAGTACTTTCTCTCTTAAGCATGAGGGCTGTTCAGCTGGTACCATAAGAGGAAAAGGGACAAGGTTTTTACTCGAGACTTATCCTGGTACCCAGAAAAGACAATTCATGGCATCCTGTCCTGGACCTGTCTACTCTAAACACCTTAATGGAGATTCCAAAATTCAAGGTGCTGACTCTTCAATTACTTCCTATGCTAGGCAAAGATGCCTTGTTGGCAACACTAGATTTAAAAGAAGCATACCTGCACATCCCAATCAGGGAATCTTGCGGAAGATACCTACGCTTCAAAGCAGGCTACACGCGCTATCAGTTCTCTGCACTGCCCTTTGGCTTATCTACTGCACAAAGGGTATTCACAAAGTGCCTAGCTCCAGTTATTGCATTTTGCAGGCAAAGAAATATTCAGATATACCCATACATGGACGATTGTCTGATTAAGGCAGAAAGCCAGGACATACTTTTGACTCATCTGGCCTTTGTACAAAGGGTTCTAATTTGTCTGGGGTACATCATAAACGAAAAGAAATCACACGTGGTACCCTGTCAACAAATTATATTCCTGGGAGCAAGCTTGAATACAACTTCCCAGATGGCTTACCTCACGCCAGAGAAACAAATTAATTTGACAACCTACTTCAAACAAGTGGCCACAAAAACCCTTCTGCAAGCCTTGGGATTCATGGCCTCCTGCATTCTTTTAATTCCATATGCAAGACTGCATATGAGGAAACTACAGTGGTATCTAAAAAACCTATGGTGTCAACATTCTCAGGATCTAGAAACAGTGATTGCTGCTATACCTTGCCTACACCTAGAGTTCCTTTGGTGGGCAAAGGCCTGCCACCAAAACAAGGGACTACCTTTCACACCTCCCCCTGCCTCCCAATCCCTAACAGACATATCAGACTATGCATAGGGGGGCTCACCTGGCAGGGAAGTGCATTCAGGGCAAATGGAACCCAAGTCAAATGCACCTGCATATCAATCAAAAAGAAATGTTAGCTGTACAGAATGCTCTGACAACCTTCAAGGACCACATAATTCCAGGACAACTAATGGTAAAGACTGACAACACCACTGTTATGTGGTACATAAACAAGCAGGGGGGGGTACACATTCTTATCCCCTCTGCAGACTAGCCAAGGCATTGGGGAACACAGCCTTGAGCTACCAAATGCACCTACAAGCTCAATTCCTGCCAGGATAATTAAATACACTGGCAGATGGACTAAGCAGAAACCTCATGGACCCACACAAGTGTAAACTGGAACCAAGGACTTTCAACATGTTGACAAGCAAATGGGGGAGCCCAGATACAGACCTGTTTTCCTCTTCCCCAGAACTGCCAATTGGACAAATTTTGCACAAGGACTCCCCATAAACAAGCCTGGAAAGTGGATGCTCTGTCCTTCATCTAAAAAACCTATCAGTCTATGCCTTCCCCTCTCTGCTCTCCAAAGTACTGCTAAAAATCAAACAGGACAAACCAAGGATGATTTTGATTGCTCCAGACTGGCCGCGCCAACACTAGTACCCCATCCTGTGTCATGGTTATCCCCATGGCACCTGCCTCAGACTCCTTCCCTGTTGTCTCAGCAGGAGAACCAGATTCTGCACCCTCAGCTTCTAACACTGAACCCTGCAGCCTGGCTAATTACATAATCTCTCCTTTACCATCCCTCAGTAAACCTGTGATGGATATCATTTTAGAGGCAAGGAGGCCTAGTACTAGAAAATCTGATGCTGAAAAATGAAAAAGATTCTGTTCCTGGAACCAATCTCAAGGGATGAGCACAGCAGTGCCCAATTTACCTCCAGTTTTACAATACTTAACTGAAATGCTTCACAAGGATCTGTCTTTCTCCTCCATTAAAATCCACGCCTCAGCCATTTCAGCTCATTATAACACAGAGCCCTACCATCTTTTCTCACCCACTGCTCAAGCAATTCCTCAGAGGGGCCAAAAATTTGACACCACCCAGGAGAGCTCCAACCCCAGCCTGGGACCTTAACTTTGTTTTGGAGAAACTCGCTCTACCTCCTTTCGATCCAGCTGCTACTGCAGACTTAAAATTTCATTCTTGGAACACAGCTTTCCTTTTAGCAATCACTTCAGCTAGAAGGGTATCTGAATTACAGGCCCTTATGGCAGTGGAGCCTTTCATCATCTTTCATGTGGGCAGGGTGTCCCACAGAACCAGTTCATCCTTCATGCCCAAGGTGGTATCCAATGTGGCTCTTAATCAGTCCATTCATTTGCCATCCTTCTTTCCCAATCCACAGAATAAAGGGGAACGGATACGGCATTCCTTAGATGTGCACAGACAACTTAAATTCTACTTGGACAGGACTAAACCTCAAAGGAAATCTGAACAACTGCTGGTGGCATTTGCTGCAGGGCAGAGGGGAAGGCTATTTCAAAGCAAACCATTTCTAAATGGATAAGCCATTGCATTAATTTCTGCTATAAGCACCATGGAAAACATATCCCCCAGAGGATCAGACCTCACTCCAGCAGGGCTGCATCTACCTCTACAGCCTTTCTCAGAGGCGTCCCTACCAGGGACATCCTAGAAGCTGCTACCTGGAGTTCTGTACATACTTTCACCAAGTGTTATTTGCCATTTTTCTCTAATTCCAGAGCTGGCTTTGCCACTGCAGTCTTGCAGGGCCTTATAGCTGGCCCTAATGTTTTCTAAATTCCTCCTCCAAACCATAGCTTTGGGAATCTACCCAAATGTAATTACTGCAACAGTGAAACATGAAGAACATAGTACAGTTGTATACACTTACCATAAATGTAGATGTTCGAGTGTATTCACTGTTGCAGTCCTGGTTGCCCTCCCTCCAGCCCCCTAACTTCTTTTGCTATACCTGTACTTTCCTTTACTATGCTTAAAAGCCTTTTTGGTGTATTTGCTTTTTTGTTGGCGGTATATCATTGTACTTTTATATTTAATTGATTCCCATTAGGGGGGCACCTAACATCTAGGGCAAGAAAAACTCATGTAATGGTGTCAGCTGCATTTTTTATACCCCTGGCAACCTCACTTCATGTTAGAAGGGACAGCAACAGATGCAGGACCCAAGACTTTGTTAATCAGGGCAACTGAGGGCTACCTGCAAGCAAATAATCAAAATGTAATGACTGCAACAGTGAATACACTCGAACATCTACATTTATGGTAAGTGTACACAACTGTACTTTATGTGGTACATCAACAAGCAGGGGGGAACCCACTGTTACCCACTCTGCAGGTTAGCCATTGCCCTGTGGAACACGGCCTTGGACATGCAAGTCCATCTGCAAGCTCAATTCCTGCCAGGCAAACAAAACTCACTGGCAGACAACTTAAGCAGAAATCTCCTAGACCAACACGATTGGCAATTGGCGCCCAGCACTTTCAACCTTCTGATTCAGAAATGGGGGAACCCAGAGGTGGATCTCTCTGCCTCCCCCTAGAACCACCAGCTCAGCAAATTCTGCACAAGGAATCCTCACAGCAGGGACTGGAAAGTGGATGCCCTATCTTTTCAGTGGGTAAATCTCTCAATCTATGCCTTTCACCCTCTCCCCCCTTCTCTCCTGAGTATATTACTCAGGATAAGATAGGACAGACTAAGGACAATTCTGATTGCCCTGGATTGGCCACGCCAGCACTGGTACTCACTCCTACGCAGCCTGTTACCGGTGCCACCCTGGCACCTACACCAGGACTCAACTCTTCTCTCTCAGCAGGAGGGACAGATTTTGCATCCACAACCTCAAGCCCTAAATCTTGCAACATGGCTTATTCCTTGAATTCTCCCCCAGCAACCTTAAGCAAGCAGGTGTTGGAAGTCATTCTCGAAGCCAGAAGACCCAGTTCAAGAAAATCCTATGCTGATAAGTGGAAAAGGTTCAGCTCCTGGATCCTATCTAAAGGAGAGGACACAACTCGGCCCTCTTTGCCTCTAATCCTGGATTACTTAGCAGATCTACTCCACAAAGCCCTGTCCTCCTCCTCCATTAAGATACATGCCTCAGCCATTTCGGCTCATTACAACACTGAACCCACCTCTCTTCTCGCACCCTCTCATCAAACAGTTCCTGAGAGGAGTAAACAACTTAAGAACACCAACGAGAGCACCGACCCCTGCTCGAGACCTTAACTTTGTATTGGAAAAACTTACACTTTCCCCCTTCCTCTCTTGGAAAATGGCCTTGCTTCTGGCCATCACTTCAGCTAGAAGAGTGTCTGAGCTACAAGCACTTAAGGCTGTGGAACCCTTCATTATTTTCCATGCTGACAGGGTTTCCCTCAAGACTAACCCTTCCTTCATGCTTAAAGTGGTGTCCAGTGTGGCTCTCAACCAATTCATACATTTGCCAACTTTCTTCCCTAATCCTCAAAATAAAGGGGAAAAGATCCTGCACTCCTTGGACGTGCATAGACAGCTCAGATCCTACCTTGATAGGACTAAGCCCTTCAGAAAATCTGACTAGTTACTAGTCAGCTTTGCAACAGGAGCAGAGGGCAAGGCCATTTCAAAACAATTAATTTCCAAATGGATAGCACACTGCATCCATTTCTACTACAGGCACCATGGGAAACCAGCCCCTCAGGGAGTCAGAACACATTCCACTAGGGCAACATCTACCTCTACAGCATTTCTCAGGGGAGTCCCTACCAGGGACATCCTGGAAGCTGCTACCTGGAGTTCAGTACACACCTGCACCAAGCATTACCACCTGCCTATCTTTTCCAAATCCAGGGCAGGTTTCACAACAGCAGTCCTGCAAGGCATGCTAGCCAGCCCTAACTCTTCTTGACTGCCTCCTCCCTTCTTCAGCTTTGGGAATCCACCCAAGTATGATGACTGCAACAGGGAAACACGAAGAACATAGTACAGTTGTGTACACTTACCATAAATGTAGATGTTTGAGTGTATTAACTGTTGGAGTCCTAGATGTTCTTTGTGTTTCACTGTTGCAGTCATTACATTTAGGTAATCTGCTGGCAGATTGCCCTCAGTTGGCCTGAATTCCAAAGTCTTGCATCCTGTGTCAGTTGCTGTCTCCTCTTCCATGACATCAGGTCGTCAGGGGTATAAAACATGCAGCCAACGCCATTTTCTTTGGTCTTTCTTGCTGTGCGGCACCCGAAGCAGAAGCATTTCGCAAGTGCCGGTCGGCCGACTACTGAAATATTCGAGTTTAAGTTTCAGAACCGAAGTCTTCTCTAATGCTAAGTACCCTGTTGGGAAAATTTTTTTTTTCTTGCTTTTTACCGATGTCAGAAAAAGTTAGTAATTGTATTACTTGTGGGAAGCAAATGCCTCATAAGGATTTCCATTTATACTGTATTCCTTGCCTAGGTCTTGATCACAACATGCCTGGCTGTCAGTTTTCTGCTAGATTTAACCAACGCACTATTAAACGTCTGTATATATTTTTGCATCAAATATTTTGGAAACAGATTTAACTACCCAGAAATGTCGGATAGCAATCAGACTACCGGAGTACATAAAAACACAAAGAAAAGGACCAAGAAAGGCATTTGAAATCCAAAACTGATGAAGAAGCTTCTCCTAAGCCAGTCGCCGGTACTCAGCGAGGCGCTTTCGCAGCCCCTTGATACCTGCTACCTTCGAGTCGCAGGCCTCTACCAACACCCATGTGAAGTCCGGCATGCCACAAGATACTCAAGGTATTGGACTGACGGATGTATCTCCCTTGGATGGGTCTGGAGCCGCTGAGCAGGCACCGGCTTCCGAGGGTGTATTCAGACCTCAACATTTGTATATCAAACCGACGACAGCTGCAAAAACAAAAGCAACTTCGAAAACTAAAAAAACGATGCATGAGCCACCCGCACAGGCCTCCATGCCTAGAAAACAGATTATCAAAATGGCTGAAGACCTTATTACCTTGATCAGGGGTACCCATCCCCCTCTTGATAAGAGGCCTAAGCAAGACACTGATTATGTATCTTCAGATCAGGTTTCTATTTCTTCTGATTCCTCTTCTGATCAAGAATTATCTATACCTCCCTTTGAGGATTCTGATGCTGAGGAGTCTATTCCATCTGCATCTTCTGAGGATTATTCATTTGGAGAAACCTTGCATACTTTGAGGGAGCATTTTCACTGGGAGAGTCAAGACTTCTCAGAATCAAAAAAGAGGCTCCGGGATTTCCTCCTCCTCCCTCAGCACAGGCCTTTAGCTATTCTCCCTGTTTTACACATTGTGGGTGATGTGTTTTTGGAGTCAAGCTTGTCCCCTGACTCCTTACCTCCAGCTCCCGGTAAGCCTGACAGATATTACAGGGTCCCTGATTCACATAAATTTTTATTTAGAAACCCTGCTGCTGATCCTGAAACTATTTCACAGGGCCCAAAGGGAGTTAAGGCCTCAGCTGCAAAAAGTCCTACCCCCTCTGTCAGAGATTCAAGGGCACTGGACAGATGGGGAAAAAAGGTTTATACATCTGCAACCTTGGCAATCAGGGCCTTAAACTGTCAATTTCATATGCTTAAGTACCAACTGCATTTTATGGGATTGCTGAAACAGAAAATGATGTTGATTTCAGAATGTGTAGAAAATAAAGAATTGCAGGAATTATTGCATGCAGCTGAACAAGTTGGAAAGTCATACTTAGCAATGTGGATGTTCTTCATTCCACATTGCTGCAGTCCTAACTATTGGGTAGTCCGCTGTCCAGTCGGCCCGAATACCAAAGTATATGGCTGACGTCGGTCAGGGCGCATTAGACTGACGTCAGTACGTCAGGGTACTAATGCGCATGACCGACGCCATATCCTCAGTCTTTTTTGCCGCATGGTCCGATGCAGAAGCAATTTTGCGAGTGCAGGTTGGCGTTCTGAAAGTTTCTGAAGCCAGAGTTTCAGACCGAATCGAAGTTGGCTAAGTACCCCGTTGGGGAATATTTTGGTTTTTTCTTGCCTCAGTATTTAACCGGATGTCAGAAAAAGTGAATAACTGTATTTCTTGTGGGAAACAGATACCTCATAGGGATTACCATACTTTGTGTATACCTTGTTTAGGGCCTGAGCACGGCGTTGTTGGATGCGCTCTTGTGCTAGATTTAACAAACGCACTATTAAGAGAAGGTTAGACTGTGCCAGGTTAGTGTTTGGGAAGCGTTGTAATTATAAAATGCCGTCGGATGCTCCGACGCCGGCTTCGGCTAAAAAACGCAAGGACAAAACAGCAAAGCCTAGAGTGGAGGAACCGACAGTCCCAGACGTCGGTTCTTTAGAGGGCTCAGTGGAGCCGGAGGTTTTGCCAGGTGTTTCTTTGGAGTCTCAGGGGAGACTTTACTGTTACAGGATGTATCCTCTCAGGAAGTAGGCCAGGCTGAGGGGGCTTCTCAGGTGGCTGTTCTTCCCTCTCTTCCTAAGGTGTTCAGAGCCTCCCCTTCTGTTTCCAAGGCTTCTTTGAGGGGCAGGCCGAGTTTTGCTTCAGTGGGGGTTTCTCCTAGTACTTCAGGGTCTTTGCCTAAGAAACATATGCTTAAAATGGCAGAGGATTTGATTACTGTGATAAGGGGTTCTATGCCCCCTCCTGATAAGAGGACTAGGGTGGAATCTGAGTTTGAGAGTTTTGAGCAATGCTCGGAGGCTTCTGAGTCTTCGGCTGAAGACTTGCAGGAGTACCCTCCTTATTCTGATTCTGATGTGGATGATTCTACTCCTTCGGCTTCCCCTCCTGAGGATTTTTCATTTTCAGAGACTCTGCATTCCATGAGGGAGCATTTTAAATGGGAAGGTCAAGATTTCTCTGATTCCAGGAAAAGGCTTAGGGAATTCTTGTTTTTACCCCAGCACAGGCCTTTAGCTATACCTCCTGTTTTGAATGTGGTGGAAGATGTTTTTGCAGAGGCTACCCTGAATCCGGATTCTTTGCCTCCTGCCCCAGTTAAACCGGATAGGTATTATAGGGTGCCTGAAGCTCATAAGTATCTTTTCAAGAGTCCTAGGGCAGACCCGGAAACTGTCTCTCAGGGGCCTAAAGGTGTGAAGGCCTCAGTTGTTAAAAATCCTGTCCCTCCTGATAAAGAGGCAAGGGCTTTGGATAGATGGGGAAAGAAAGTGTATACTACTTCCACTTTAGCCATGAGGGCGTTGAATTGTCAGATTCACATGTTAAAATATCAGAATTATCTTCTTTCACAGTTGAAATCTAAGGTGGATGCTCTGGCGGAAGGTATTGAGTGTAAAGAGTTGCAGGATTTAGTTCATGTGTCTGAACAAGTGGGTAAACATTCCTTGCAATGTGGTTTTGATGCTGTGCAGGCCTCCTCCAGGGTGGCTGCCACTGGTTCTGTTCTTCGTAGGCACGCCTGGTTGAGAGATCAAAACTTAGCTGAGCATGTTAAGACAAGGATTTTGGATGCTCCTTTACAGTCTGATGTGTTGTTTGGTTCGCCTGTGGAAGCAGTTTTAAAGAAGATGGAGGACAAGGCTAAGTCTATGCAAACTGTTAAGGATGTTTTGCAGGTGCAGCCTCCGAAGTTTAGTAGAAATTGGCCTGCTAAGGGATGGACTTATCCTGCTTATGATTCCCAGTCTAGGGGTAGGTCTAGACGTGGTAGGGCCAGAGCTCAAGGTGCTTTTAGGCCTAGGACAGGGAGTTCACCTGCTCAGACTTCTGGTGAGGGCAGGGGTCAGTCCTTTCGTAAGCAGACCCAATGACCTGCCTTTTCAGCTGCCAGTGCCTTCTCGCCTGGCGGCACCTCTAGGAGGAAGACTGTCTCTTTTCAAAGAAAATTGGGATTTAATTACCCAAGACAAATGGGTTCTGGATATCATTCACCACGGTTACAGGTTTTATTTCCATACCTTGCCTCCTTTCAAAGGCATGCCAGACATTCCTCCTCTACAAAGACAAGAGGCTCACAAGCAAATTTCTCAGTTACTCCAAATAGGGGCCATTCAGCCGGTTCCTGTGCCAGACAGGGGCCTAGGATTTTATTCTCGCCTGTTCCTAGTACCAAAGAAGGGGAACACGTGGAGACCAATTTTGGATTTATCTATCCTCAACACTTATCTGGACATTCCCAAGTTCAAAATGTTGACGTTACAACAGCTTTTACCTCTGCTGGGCAAGGATCACTGGATGGTAACTTTAGATCTCAAGGAAGCTTACCTTCATGTGCCTATAAGACTAAGTTGCAGGAAGTATCTGCGTTTTCGAGCTGGAAATTCTCATTATCAGTTCTCTGCATTGCCCTTTGGCTTATCTACTGCGCCCAGAGTATTCACAAAGGTTCTGGCTCCAGTGATAGCTTACTTCAGGCTGAAAAGAATTCAAATCTATCCTTACTTGGACGATTGCCTGATTCTGGCTCAAGAAAAGAAAGACCTTCTACAGCATTTGGAATATGTCATAGCAGTGCTAAGATGCCTAGGGTATTCTGTGAACGAAATAAAGTCCAGTCTAGTACCCTCTCAAGACATGTGCTTTCTGGGTGTGAGACTGAATACAGCAGCCCAGATGGCCTTTTTAACCCCGGACAAACAAAAGAATCTTTCCAGTTATTTCCATCAACTATCTCTTCAGTCCGGGCTGACTGCAAGGACAGTCCTTCAAGCCTTAGGGTTCATGGCATCTTGTATTCTGGTGCTTCCCAATGCCAAACTGCATATGAGGAAGCTACAATGGTATCTCAAAATGTATGGACACAGCACTGCCAGGATTTGGACACTGTCATTCAAATAATACCTTGCATTCAAAAGGAATTTTTGTGGTGGGCTCAGGAATGTCACCTAAACAAGGGACTCTCTGTGACCCGGCCAGAGGCGAGTCAAATTCTAACGACAGATGCCTCAGACATTGCTTGGGAGCTCATCTAAATGGAAAGTGGATACAAGACAAGTGGCCTGTCAGACTACAGCATCTACATATCAACATGAAGGAGATGTTAGCAGTCCAGTTTGCATTAATGGCTTTCAAGGAGTTACTTCTTCCAGGGCAGGTGTTGATTCTAACAGACAACACAACTGTCATGTGGTACATCAACAAACAAGGGGGAACACATTCTTACCCATTGTGCAGGCAAGCAATGATTTTATGGGAGACTGCGCTCAGCTTGCAACTAATTCTTCAGGCAAGGTTTCTGCCGGGAGCACAGAACTCCTTAGCAGATGTGTTAAGCAGACAAATCATGGATCCCCACAGTGGAAACTGGATCTTCATGTATTTCAAAAGTTGACAGTGTCCTGGGGAACTCCAGACATAGATCTGTTCGCTTCTCCACTAAACCACCAGCTGCCAAAGTTTTGCACAAAGAGGTTTCATCACACAGCTTGGAAAGTGGATGCTCTTTCTTTCAGTTGGAAAAATCTTCATGTGTATGCGTTTCCACCTCTGCCTCTTCTTCCAAAGGTGCTTCTAAAGGTCAGACAAGACAAGCCAAGGATGGTTTTAATAGCTCCAGATTGGCCTCGGCAGCACTGGTACCCATTACTGAGGAGTCTGGTAAAGAAGCCTCCATGGCCTTTACCCTTGATTCCACATCTGTTGTCTCAGGAGGACGGTCGTCTGCTCAATGTCAAGCTTCACTCTCTTCATCTAACAGCCTGGCATATTCTGTTTTGAAAGACAGCAGGTCTCAACTTCCTCAACAAGTTTTAAATGTGATTATGGAAGCCAGAAGACCTAGTACAAGGAAAGTGTACGCAGAAAAATGGAAGAGATTTTTATTTTGGTCTGCAGCAAAGAATTTGGAGATTTCAGAGCCTAATTTGAGTGTGGCTCTTCAATATCTTACTGAGTTATTGGACAAAGGTTTGTCTTTCTCTTCCATTAAGATTCATGCTGCAGCAACTTCAGCTCACTATGATTGTGACCCACCATTGTTTTCACATCCTTTGTTCAAGCAATTTCTTAGAGGGGCAAAGAATATAAGACTGCCACGTAGAGCTCCTACTCCTGCTTGGGATCTCAATTTTGTGTTGGAGAAACTTACTCTACAACCTTTTGAGCCTGCAGCTACTGCTGAACTGAAATACTTGTCATGGAAGACTGCTTTTTGTTGGCCATTACTTCTGCAAGAAGGGTTTCTGAGTTACAGGCCCTTATGGCCGTTGGGCCTTTTTAGATTTTTCATAAGGATAGGGTATCATTACGTACTAATCCTTCCTTTATGCCTAAAGTGGTTTCTAGTGTGGCTTTAAACCAAACTATTCATTTGCCTACGTTTATGCAGATCCCCAAAATAAAGGGGAAAAGATTTTGCACACTTTAGATGTACACAGGCAATTGCGTTATTATTTGAGCAGGACTAAGGATTTTAGGCAGTCTCAGCAGTTGTTTGTTTCTTTTGCTTTGAGTTCTCAGGGCAAGCCTGTGTCAAAACAAACTATTTCTAGGTGGATTGGGTTTTGCATTGCATTTTGTTATTCCCATCATGGCAAGGAGATTCCAGCTGGGATTAGGCCTCATTCCACTAGGGCTACTGCCACTTCAACAGCTTTTTAAGGGGTGGCAACTAAGGATATTTTGGAGGCAGCTACTTGGAGTTCAGTGCATACTTTCTCTAAGCATTACCACCTTCCTCTCTACTCTAAGTCTAGGGCTGGTTTTGCCACAGCTATTTTGCAAGGCATGTTATCAGCTCCTGCTTCTTTATGATTTGCCAGCCTCCCTTACCTCTGCTTTGGGATTCTACCCAATAGTTAGGACTGCAGCAATGTGGAATGAAGAACATAGTACAGTTTTGTACCTACCACAAATGTAGATGTTCGAGGATCCACATTGCTGCAGTCCAATTTACCCTCCCTCCTTCCCCTCTGTGTTTAGGGGTGGTTGTGTAGGTGAGGTTATATTCTGTTAATTTTGTATATTTTGTATATATATATATATATTTTGGTGCAGATATGTTGGGAGTTTTTGGTTTTTGGCCTTATCTTTTCAGGGTCTTCTGACATCTGGGGCAAGAAAAGACTGAGGATATGGCGTCGGTCATGCGCATTAGTACCCTGACGTACTGACGTCAGTCTAATGCGCCCTGACCGACGTCAGCCATATACTTTGGTATTCGGGCCGACTGGACAGCGGACTACCCAATAGTTAGGACTGCAGCAATGTGGATCCTCGAACATCTACATTTATGGTAGGTACAAAACTGTACTTTTTGATTCCTTAGAGGCCTCCTGCAGGGCCGCAGTTACTGGATCTGTGATTAGGAGGCATGCCTGGTTAAAGGAGCAAAATGTACCTGATCATGTTAAAGCTAAATTGCTAGATGCACCTTTACAGCATGATTCTCTGTTTGGTATTAAGGCAGAAGAGGTTTTAAAGAAAATGGAAGACAAAGCTAAGTCTATGCAAACTGGTAAAGACTTCTTACAACTGCAGCCACCAAGATTCAGTAGACACTGGCCTACCAAAAATTGGTCCTTTCCTGTGTCAGACAGAGCTCAAAGGGGCAAATCTAGACACCCTAAGGGTTCCAGATACCAGGCGCAAGGTTCATACGGGTCAAAGCAATGGGGCGCTTCCACCTCCAAATCTGGAGGAGATGAAGTGCAAACCTACAGAAAGCAATCCCAATGACTTCCCTCTGCCTTCACCAAGCACTTATCTTTTGGCAGCACCCATAGGGGGAAAATTAGCACTTTTTGCTCAAAATTGGCAGTTGTTAACCCAGGACATGTGGGTACTGAACATCGTATCACAGGGATACAGATTCCATTTTCACACTCTGCCAATGGGAAATGGTTGGCCAGAACTGCCAAAAATCAATGGGCAGAGGCACAGAAACAGGTTATGTCCCTCATGGATATGGGGGCCATTCAGACAGTACCAGAACAGGAAAAAGGACAAGGTTTTTACTCGACAGTTCTTGGTACCCAGAAAGGACAAGGCCTAGTGGCTAATACAGGATTTATCGATTTTGAACACATACCTGGACATTCTAAAATTCAAAATGCTGACTTTGCAGCAGCTTCTGCCCATGCTGGGCAAGAATGCTTGGCTGGTGACTTTAGACCTAAAAGAGGCATACCTGCATGTCCCAATAAGACATTCGTGCAGAAGATACCTCAGATTCAAGGCTGGCTTAATGCATTAACAATTCTCTGCACTGCCCTTTGGCTTATCTACTGCACCCAGTGTCTTTACAAAGTGCCTGGCACCAGTAATTGCATTTTACAGACAAAGAAGTGTACAAATATATCCTTCCTTGGACGACTCTCTCATTCAAGCAGAGAACAAGAACATTCTTCTTCGACATCTGGCATTTGTGAAAAGGCTTCTAACATGCCTAGGGTACACAATAAATGAAAAGAAATCACAACTGGTACCCTCCCAAAAGATAACATTCCTGGGTGCAAGCTTGAATACAACTGCCCAGATGGCTTACCTCATGCCAGACAAACGAAGACAACTGACTACTTACTTCGAACTGATGGCAACAAAAACCCAGTCTTCTGCAAGACAAATTCTGCAGGCTCTGGGCTTTATGGTGTCCTGCATACTACTGATTCCATATGCAAGACTGCATATGAGGAAACTTCAATGGTACCTAAAAGGTTTATGGAGTTAACATTCTCAGTTTGTAAACAATGATTCCTGTCATTCTCTGCCTGCAACAGGAGTTTCTATGGTGGGCAAAGGCATATCACCAAAACATGGAACGGCCATTCACTCTACCCACTGCCAGCCAAACCATGACAACAGACACATCAGATTATGCCTGGGGGGGCCAACATGGCAGGAAGATGCATTCAGGGCGTATGGTCACCAAAACAAATGCATCTGCACATCAACCAGAAAGAGATGCTAGCTGTTCAAAATGCCCTAACCGCCTTCAAGGACTTACTTTATCCAGGACAACTACTGATAAAGATGGACAACACCACAGTCATGTGGTAATTAAACAAGCAAGAGGGAACACACTCATACCCCCTCTGCAGATTAGCCATGACACTGTGGAACACAGCTTTGACCTACCAAATACATCTTCAAGCTCAATTCCTGCCAGGAAAACAAAACACTCTGGCAGACATTTTAAGCAGAAACCTTATGGACCCTCACGAGTGGAAACTAAATCCAGAAGTCTTCAGCATGATGATAGAGAAATGGGGGAGCCCAGACATAGATCTATTTGCCTCTCCTCAGAATTATCAGTTGAAAAGATTCTGCACAAGGACATATCACAGACAAGCATGGAAAGTGGATGCCCTATCCTTCAGTTGGAAAAACCTATCAGTTTACGCCTTCCCTCCTCTGCCTCTTCTCTCCAAGATCCTCCTAAAAGTCCGACAAGAGAAACCAAAGATGATACTAATTGCCCTGGACTGGCCCCGCCAATACTGGTACCCAATCCTAAGGAACTTGTCTCAATACCCAGCTTGGACCTTGCCTCAAAAACCACAACTACTTTCCCAGCAAAACAATCAGACCCTACACAATCAACTACAGACTCGGAACCTGGCAGCATGGCTGATCATGTAGTCATACAAATAACACCTCTCAGTAAAGCTGTATGTAATTTTGGAAGCCAGAAGGGCTAGTACTAGAAAATCTTATGCTGACAAATGGAAGAAATTCTGTGCTTGGGATCAAGCACAAGGAACTGATGCAGTAGAACCAAATATTCCTCAGATATTGCAATACTTAACTGAGATGCTTAACAAAGGCCTATCTTTCTCATCAATTAAAATCCATGCCTCTGCCATTTCGGCTCATTACAATACAGATCCACCAATCTTTTCTCATCCTTTACTAAAGCAGTATCTTAGAGAAGCCAAATATTTAAGGCCTCCTAGAAGATCCCCATTGCCTGCATGTGACCTCAGTTATGTGTTGGAAAAGCTCACCTTGCTTCTATTTGAACCAGCTGCTACTGCTGATATAAAGTTCTTATCATGGAAAACGGCTCTGCTTCTGGCAATTACTTCAGCAAGAAGAGTTTCAGAGGTACAGTCCCTCATGGTTATAGAGCCTTTTATCATATTTTACCCAGACAGGGTATCTCTGAGGTCAAATCCTACCTTTATGCCTAAGATGGTTTCCAGTGTGGCTCTTAACCAAACAATTCATCTGCCAACCTTTTATCCAAATCCGCAGAACAAGGGGGAGAGAATTCTGCATTCCTTGGACGTACACAGACAACTAAGGATGTTCATTGTGTTTCACTGTTGCAGTCATTACTCTTGGGTTATCCTGCTGGCAGGCTACCCGCAGTCGGCCTGAATTCCAAAGTCCTGGTCCGGCGTCGGTTGCTGTCGCCTCTTTCCTGACGTCAGTGCACCAGGGGTATAAAAGATGCAGCCGACACCATTTTCTTCAGTCTTTCTTGCTGTGCGGTGCCCGAAGCAAAACCAGTTCACAAGTGCCGGTCAGCCGACTCCTGAGATTTTCAAATACGAATTTCATAACCGAAGTCTTCATTAAAGCTAAGTACCCCGTTGGAGAAACTTTTTTCTTGCTCCAGACCGATGTCAGAAAAAGTTAATTGCATTTCTTGTGGGAAGCAAATACCTCATAAGGATTTTCATTCTTACTGCATTCCTTGCCTAGGCCCTGACCACGACGTTGCTAGCTGTCGGTTTTGTGCTAGATTTAACCAACACACTGTTAAGCGTCAGTACGATTTTGCATTTCATTACTTTGGCTGAAGATTTAACTATATAATGCCATCGGAACAGCCGAAGACCGGAGTTTACAAAAAAATGAAAGGACAAGGAAAAGGATAGGCATCCGAGGTCCAAAACCGACAACGAGGCCTCCGCTAGGCCAGTCACCGGTTCTCAGTGAGGTGCTTTCGCAGCCCCTGGCGCCCGCTACCTCAGAGCCAAAGGCTGCTTCCGACTCCCACGTGGAGCCAACTAGGCTTCTGGGTACTCAAGGTATTGGACACTGAGCAGGCATCGACTTCTGAGGGTGTCTTCACACCTACACAGTTATATGTTAAGCCAACTTCAGCTTCAAAGGCCAGGACTAAAGCAGTTCTAAAGACAAAGAAACAAGTACAGCATTCTCCTACTCAGACTTCCATGCCTAAAAAAACAGATGCTTAAAATGGCCGAAGACCTAATTACTTTGATCAGGGGTTCCCATCCCCCTCCTGATAAGAGACCTAGGCAAGAGAGAGAATATGATTCTTCTGATTAGGTTTCAATTTCCTCTGATTCCTCTTCTGAACAGGGATACTCTTTTCCTCCCTACGAGGATTCTTATGCTGAAGAATCCATTCCTTCAGTCTCTCCTCCTAAGGATTATTCTTTTGGGGAAACCCTGCATACCATGAGGGAGCATTTTCACTGGGAGAGCCAAGATTACTCAGAATCTAAGAAAAGGCTCAGAAACTTTCTTTTACTACCTCAGCACAGACCTTTTGCTATTCCACCTGTTCTAGACATTGTAGATGATGTATTTTCAGAGTCTGGCCTGTCTCCGGACTCTTTACCCCCTGCACCTGCTAAGCCAGACAGATACTACAGGGTCCCAGACTCTCATAAATTTCTATATAAAAATCCCGCTGCTGACCCAGAAACTATATCTCAGGGTCCCAAAGGAGTCAAGGCTTCCACTGCAAAAAAAACCATGCCCCCTCTGATACGGATTCTAGGGCACTGGACAGATGGGGGAAAAAAGTTTACACTTTTTCTACCTTGGCTGTAAGGGCTTTAAATTGTCAGTTTCATCAGCAATACTTAATGTCACTGCTTAAACAGAAAATGTTGACAAATTCTGAATGTTCTGATAACAAGGAAATGCAGGATTTATTGCATGCAGCTGAATTAGTGGGAAAGCATACTTTGCAATGTGGTTTTGATTCACTGGAGGCATCTTGCAGGGCTGATGTTACGGGTTCTGTCATTAGAAGGCATGCTTGGTTAAAGGAACAGAATCTGCCTGATCATGTTAAAGAAAATTATTGGATGCTCCATTGCAGCATGATACTTTGTTTGGTGTTAAGGCAGAAGAGGTGTTGAAGAAAATGGAGGATAAAGCGAAATCCATGCAGACAGTTAAGGATTTCCTACAGGTACAGCCACCCAGATTTAGCAGGAACTGGTCTACAAAAAACTAGTCCTTTCCAGTGTCAGACAGGCCACAAAGAGGCAGATACAGACACCCCAAAGGCAGATCTCAGCCCCAAGGCTCTTAAAGGCCTAAACAATGGGGTGCTTCTTCCTCCAAAAGCGGAGAAGACAAATCCCAACCATACAGGAAACAGTCCCAATGACTTTCCTCTGCCAGATCCAAGCACTTATCTTTTGTCAGCCCCCTTAGGGGGAAAACTAGCACTTTGTTCACCAAATTGGCAAATGATTACCCAGGGCCAAATGGGTTTTGAACATAGTGTCCCAGGGCTACAGGTTCCACTTTCACACCCTGCCAAGGGCAAAAGGTATGCCAGACCTGCCACATAATCAGTGGGCAGAGGCACAAAAGCAAGTTTCATCCCTCATGGACATGAGGGCCGTTCAACAAGTACCACAACAAGAGCAGGGGCAAGGATTTTACTTGAGACTTTTCTTGTGGCCCAGAAAGGACAAAGCCTGGAGACCAGTACTGGACCTGTCTATACCAAACACATTTCCGGATGTTCCAAAATTCAAGATGTTAACTCTGCAGCAGCTACTGCCCATGCTGGGCAAGATGGCTTGGCTCGTAACTTTGGACCTAAAAGAGGCATACCTGCATGTCCCATTCAGACAATCTTGCAGAGGATACTTCAGATTCATAGCTGGCTCAATGCACTACCAATTCTCTGCACTGCCCTTTGGCTTATCTACTGCGCCCAGGGTCTTCACAAAATGCCTGGCACCAGTAATTGCGTTTTGCAGACAAAGAGGAATTCAAATATATCCTTACTTGGACGACTGCCTTATTCAAGCAGAGAACAAAGACATTCTTCTAAAGCATCTGGCGTTTGTAAAAAGATTACTAATTTGCCTAGGGTACACAGTAAACGAAAAGAAATCAAAACTAGTACCCTCTCAACAGATAATATTCCTGGGTGCAAGCTTAAATACAACTTCCCAGATGGCTTATCTCAAGCCAGACAAAGGCAACTGACTTCTTACTTCAAAAAGTTGGCAACAAAGACCCAGTTATCTGCAAGGAAAATTCTGCAGGCCTTGGGCTTCATGGCTTCCTGCATTCTGCTAATTCCATATGCCAGACTGCATATGAGGAAACTACAATGGTATCTAAAAAGTATTTGGACTCAACATTGCCACAGCCTGGAAACATTAATTCCCCTCATTCCCTGCCTGCAACAGGAGTTTTGATGGTGGGCACAGGCCTGTCAACACAACAGGGGACTGCCATTTACTTTACCCACAGCCAGGCAGACACAAAGGTTGCATCAGATTATGCCTGGGGGGCCCACATGGCAGGAAAATCATTGCCATGGATTCAAAGGACAATCATAAGGCCTTTTTTAGCTATGTTAGGAACCTGGGTGGAAACTCCCAGATATGCTCAGAATTAGTCCAAAATGATACAAAAATCACTGAACCCACAGACATTGCCAACATACTGGCAGACAGGTTCAGTGCAAACTTCACCCCCCTCCCCCCCTAAAGGAGAGATAACTATCCCAGCAGAGTGTAGCCTCCCAGACATCTCAAATGCGCAGGTGAAAGATGCTCTCTCTAAAGCTAAAAACACAGCATCAATGGGACCGGATGGTGTCCCCGGCTGTGTGCTACATGAGCTAAATGAGGAATTAAACCCGCACATAAGGCAGCTGTTTAATCTCAGCCTTACCACAGGATACGTGCCCAAGGAGTGGCGTACGGCAACTGTTGTCCCACTCCACAAAGGCGGTGCCTCTACTGACCCTGGTAATTATCGCCCCATAAGCTTAACCAGTCTAGTCTGCAAAGCTATGGAGAGGATCATAATGGAGCTCATAAACAAAGATATAGGGGACTTGCAGACATTGGACCCGACCCAGTTTGGCTTCGTCAAGGGCAGATCATGCCTTTTGAACTTGGTCGACTTCTTCGAAACAGTCACCAAGGCCATTGATGAGGGAAAGGCAGTCCATACAGCCTACCTTGACCTTGCAAAGGCCTTCGACACAATACCCCACTTGAGTATTGTAGAAAAACTTACCAGCTTAAATGTAAACCCATATGTCACAAGATGGGTTGCAAACTGGCTTAAGGACAGAACCCACAGGGTTAGAGTTGCTGGCGCTATGTCAGACTCCAAGCCGGTCACAAGTGGTGTCCCACAGGGCTCGGTCCTTGGCCCCCTATTGTTCGGCATCTACTTCTCAGAAGTACAGGCCAACATGGGAGGACTTTGGCTGACAAAGTTTGCAGACGACTGCAATCTGGGCGCCATAGTGGAAAGTGCATCGGACACTGATATCCTTCAGAAGGGACTCACGGAAACAGATAGCTGGTGCCAGAGCCATGGCCTGAAGTTAAACGCCAAAAATGTATAGTCATACCCTTCGGGGAAAAACAAGGTAACCCCAAGCTACCATATAGGTGGCAATCCACTAAGCACAGAAGAGGTTATCAGGGACCTGGGGACCCAGGTTGACAGTGGCCTTTCTTTTGACACTCACGTTGCTAAAGTGGTTAGAAAGACCTTCTACGTTGCCCACCTGATCATGAAGGGATTCACATCCAGATCTAGTGAGGTCATTGTTCCCCCTGTACTCTTCACTTATCAGACCAATGATAGAGTACAATGCCCCATTCGGGATGCATCTCACCCGACATCTGCAGCAGTTGGAGAGACCCCCGAAAGTTCCTCACCAAAAGGATAAAGGGACTCCAAAATCTGTCATATGCTGCCAGATTGAAGGAACTCCAGCTCTATTCAGTTGCATACCGTCTGCTCAGAGGTGACATGTGCCTGACATACAAGGCCATGTCCAACCCGAATTAATGGACATGCTCCACCTCAAAAATCCAAATCCACCAAAACCACTAGAGCAAGCGACTTAAACCTTAGCACGGATATAAATAGGACGTGCTGGAGGGATAGATTTATCACTCAGAGACTCCCTATGCTGTGGAATAAAATCCCGATCCATGTGAGGCAGAGCACCTCGCTGGCTCTGTTCAAGAGAAATCTTGACCTGTGGATGGGAGATCGTAGGTTTATCCCGGGAATCATTTCTGTGTCACTGCTGGACAGAGGCACAACAAACTAATGGACACAGTATTTTTTCATATAAGGGGTGGCGTAAGCCACAAAAATTTGGGCTAGGCTTATAAATGCCTTAGGGCAGATAGCCTAGTATAAACCTATGAAAATGTATTCAGGGCACATGGCCCGCAAGCCAGATGCATCTTCATATCAATCAAAAAGAGATGCTAGCTGTTCAGAATGCCCTGACAGCTTTCAAGGATCTACTTCATCCAGGACAACTACTGATACAGACGGACAATACTACAGTCATGTGGTACATAAACAAGCAGGGAGGCACACATTCTTACCCCCTCTGCAGACAAGCAATGACCTTTTGGGACACAGCATTTACTTATCAAGTTCACCTGCAAGCCCAATTCCTGCCAGGAAAAATAAATACTCTGGCAGACGAACTAAGCAGAAACCTCATGTATCCCCACGAGTGGAAACTGGATCCACAAGTCTTCAGCATGATAATGAAATGGGGATGCCCAGACATAGATCTATTTGCCTCCCCTCACAGCTGCCAATTACAGAGATTCTGCACAAGGATTTATCACAAGCAAGCATGGAAAGTGGATGCCCTATCCTTCAGCTGGAAAAACCTAACAGTATATGCCTTTCCTCCACTGCCTCTCCTTCCCAAGGTACTCTTAAAGGTCAGACAAGAGAAGCCAAAAATGATACTGATTGCCCCAGACTGGCCATGCCAGCACTGGTACCCAATCCTAAAGAACTTGTCTCCAGGTCCAGCATGGACATTGCCTTAAACTTATCACTTACTGACCCAACAAAACAATCAGATCCTGCACAGCCAACTCAGGACCCTAAATCTTGCAGCATGGCGGATAATGTAGCCATTCAGAACACTTCTCTTTCAAAAGCTGTTATGGATGTTATTTTGGAGGCCAGGAGGCCCAGTACCAGAAAATCTTATGCAGAAAAATGGAAGAGATTCTGTGCTTGGAACCAGGAACAAGGCATTGACATGCATGTACCAAATATTCCTCGGATTTTACAATACTTAACTGAGATGATGGACAAAGGCCTTTCCTTTTCATCAATTAAGATTCATGGCTCTGCCATTTCAGCCCATTACAATATGGAACCACCTATCTTTTCTCATCCTTTAATGAGGCAGTACCTCAGAGGGGCCAAAAACATCAGGCCGCCAAGGAGAGCACCAGTACCTGCATGGGACCTCAATTATGTCTTGGAAAAACTCACACTGCCTCGTTTTGAGCCAGCCTCAACAGCTGATATAAAATTCTTATCCTGGAAAACAGCTCTGCTCCTAGCAATAACCTCTGCAAGAGGAGTCTCGGAGTTACAGGCACTCATGGATGTCCTTCATGGATGCATCTGCAGTCATAACAACTGGGTTGTCCTGTCGTCAGGCAGCCCTTCAGTCGGCCGGATTCCAAAGTCCGGGTCCGGCTTCGGCTGATGTCGCACTTCACCCGACGTCATCTCTGTTGGTCTTCGGGTATAAAGGCATCAGCCGATGCCATTTTCCCCAGTCTTTCTTGCCGCATGGCGCCCGAAGCAGAAGCTGTTCGCAAGTGCCGGTCGGTCGGATCCAGAGATTACTTCTACCGAATACTACTTCGAAGACCTCTAAAGCTAAGTACCCCGTTGGGGACTCTTTCTTGCCTCAGCCGATGTCAGAAAAAGTTAATAATTGTTTAACCTGTGGGAAACAAATACCTCATAAAGATTTCCACTCTTATTGTCTGCCTTGTTTAGGCCCAGCCCACGACGTAGCAGCCTGTTCGGCCTGTGCTTCGTTCAACCGACGAACGCTTAGGCGTCGGTCGGAGTTTGCTGAACAGTTTTTCGGTTCTGATTTTGCGTACATTATGCCGCCGGATCCTCCGACTACCCAATCTGCCAAAACGCAAAGATAAAGACCGACACTCGCGGTCCGCGGTTTCGGCGAAACCATGGTTAAGCAAATCATGAGTGTCTCGGTTTCGGCGAAACCGAAAACTGATCAAAGTACAGCTGAATCTATCTCTACAACTGAGGCCCCTGCTACCACTCTTGAAACGGCCTCAGAAATTTTATCCACTACGGTGGTTGCCACTGACTTATCAGACACCATTCCCTTGGATGTCTCTACCCCAGCACGTGGTGCTGCTAGGCCTCCAGCAGCCATGTCCATCAAGGCCTTCGCCAGGGCTAAAGCAGCAAAGACTACTAAAACAGTGCCTGTTAAACCCCCTACAACCAGGCCCTCCTCTAGTTCTCAAATGCTTACTCTGGCAGAAGATTTAATTTCATTAATTAGAGGATCTCAATCTCACCCAGACAGGGCCTCTCAGCCCCAGAGAAGAGACCTAGGGCAGAGCCCCTGAGCCAGTGTCCTCTGATGAGTCTGCCGATGAATCAGACATAACTGATCAGCCAGAGGCTCCTTTCTCCAATTTTGAAGACTCTGATGCTGAAGAATCCATTCCAGCTGCTTCCCCACCAGAAGAATTCTCCTTTGGGGAAACCTTACATGCCATGCGAGAGCAGTTCCAATGGCAGCAACAGGATTTTTCAGACTCCAGAAAAGACTTAGGACCTTTCTGCACCTTCCACAGCACAGGCCCTTAGCTATACCTCCTGTTCTCTCTGTGGTGGATGATGCTTTCAATGATGTCTGCTCCGCACCAGATTCTTTACCTCCAGCCCCTGCCAAACCAGACAGATTTTACAGGGTGCCAGACACTCATCACCACCTTTACAAGGCCCCACTTGCAGACCCGAAACTATATCCCAGGGTCCCAAGGCAGTAGCCGACCATAGCAAAAACCCTATTCCTTCAGAAAGGGAAGCAAGGTCATTAGACAGATGGGGCAAAAGGTCTACACTTCAGCTACTCTCTCAGCTAGAGCTTTAAATTGTCAGTTTCACATGATACAATACCAAGAGTTTATGCTTGATCAGTTAACTAAAAAGCTAACCACTGATGAATCTCTTGATAAGAAATATGTATTAGAAATGGTAAATAACATACAACAGGTTAGTAACCATTCCTTAAAATGTGGCTATGATGCACTGGAGGCTTCATTTAGATCAGCCATGACTGGCACAGTGATAAGAAGGCATGCATGGCTAAAGGAGCAAGCTCTACCGGATCATGTTAAAGCTAAGTTGCTAGATGCTCCTATGGATAAGACAAGTTTGTTTGGTACACCTGCCCAGCAGGTTATGAAGAAAATGGAAGAAAAGGCAAAATCTGTTCAAACGGTTAAAGATTTCTTGCAGGTTCAACCCCCAAGGTTTAGCAGGAACTGGCCTGCCAAAAATTGGTCCTTTCCTGACTCCACAAGATCTCAAAGGGGCAGGAATAGACGTTCCAGAGGCAGAAACCAATCCAGGGGAGGTGCCTACAGAGGACGACAGTGGCAAGGTAACAACAGAGGCACAGACACAACCTCTGCCACTACATCAACTCAACCACAGTGACTTAACCCTAAATCCGCCTACCAGGGAACAAATAGCAGCTCCTCTAGGCGGAAAATTAACCTTATTTTCAAAGAACTGGCACTATATAACAAAAGACAAGTGGATTTTACAAACCATAGATCAAGGTTACGGTTCCACTTCCACACTTTACCAGTCAAAAGAGGAATGCCAAATCTACCTCCAAATCAAAAAACAGAGGCTCTACAACAGATAATGCAGTTAGCAAACATGAGAGCTGTGGAAAGAGTGCCAACAGCAGAGCAAGGAAAAGGGTTCTACTCCAGACTATTCCTAGTTCCAAGAAAGGAAAAAAGTTGGAGACCAATTCTCGACCTGTCCGCCTTAAATACATACATCATTGTCCCAAAATTCAAAATGCTGACCCTACAGCAACTTCTTCCCATGCTGGGCAAGGAGTGTTGGCTGGTAACTCTAGATCTCAAGGAGGCATACCTGCACGTCCCCATTCGACCAATCTGCAGAAGATACCTCAGATTTCTTGCAGGATCAGAGCACTATCAATTCTCAGCATTGCCCTTTGGCTTATCTACTGCGCCCAGAGTATTCACAAAATGCCTGGCATCAGTAATCGCCATTGCAGACTACAGGAATTCAAATTTACCCATACCTAGACGACTGCCTGCTACAAGGGGACAACAAAAGCAAGCTGACAACAGATTTACAAAGGGTCATTTACTTGCTGCAAGCACTGGGATACACAGTCAATCTACAAAAGTCAAGGCTGATACCATCCCAAACAAGGACATTCTTGGGCGCGGAATTGGACACAGTAAAACAGATGGCATTCCTAACTACAGAAAAACATAAAGAACTCCTCTTTACTTCTTGGCACTAACAAAACTGAACAAGTTAACAGCAAGAAAAGTACTGCAGGCCTTGGGCTTCATGGCATCATGCATAATCTTGGTTCCACTTGCCAGACTACATATGAGAAAACTACAGTAGTACCTAAAGAATTTATGGTCCCAACACAGACACAGCCTAGAAACAGAAATCCCACTAATTCCATGCTTAAAACAGGAGTTCCTATGGTGGGCTCAGGCATGCCAGTCAAACCCAGGGCTACCCTTTCGCAGATGTCAAGCAAGCCAGACCATCACAACAGGCGCTTCAGACCTAGGATGGGGGCCCACATGCTGGACAAATGCGTGCAAGGATTGTGGACACAGGATCAACTTCACCTGCACATCAACCTAAAAGAAATGCTGGCAGTAAAACTGGCAATCCAAAAGTTCAGACCATTTCTCAAAGAGGGCCAGTTGATGATAAGGACAGACAACACCACAGTCATGTGGTACATCAACAAACAGGGAGGCACTCATTCATACCCCTATGCAGAATGACTTTGGAGCTGTGGACCCTGGCACTCAGCTACAACATCCAGTTACAGGCAATATTTGTACCGGGAAAAGAGAATACTCTAGCAGACATATTAAGCAGAACCACATCGGATGCCCACGAATGGAAGCTGCACCCGGACATCTTCAAGACCATCTCAAAGAAATGGGGAATGCCTCAGATAGATCTATTTGCATCACCTACCAATCACCAGCTCAAAAATTCTGCACAAGGACATTCCACCCACTAGCATGGAAAGTGGATTCGCTCTCCTTCAGCTGGAAAGGCCTAACAGCATATGCATTCCCACCTCTTCCCTTGATACACAAGGTATTACTAAAAATCAAGGAAGAATGTCCAAGGATAATCCTGATAGCTCCAAACTGGCCAAGACAACACTGGTACCCACTGCTGAGGAGCATGTCTCGGAACAATATGTGGCCAATACCCTGATGCCTTTGATGTTAACTCAGAACAACTACAGCATCATACATCCAAACCTAAAACGCGTTGCAACTGACTGCATGGAACATCACATAGCAGCAGCTAATCCAGAACTTTCCCAAAGAGTTAGAGACATTATTCTTGAAGCACGCAGACCTTCAACAAGAAGAAACTATGCTGGAAAATGGAAAAGGTTTGTCATTTGGAGTACTGAAAGAGGAAAAGATGTGTCAAACATAGATATGCCTAACATTCTGGAGTACCTAGCGAACTTCTTCATTCAGGCCTGTCCTACTCCTCCATCAAGATACATGCATCAGCTATTTCAGCAGAATACAGCTTTGATCCACCTGTTTTTCTCACCCTTTGCTCAGGCAGTTCCTCAGAGGAATCAAGAATGTAAAACCTCCAAGGAAACCACCATTACCAGCTTGGGACTTAAACTTTGTGCTAGAAAAATTGACACTATCACCCTTTGAACCAGCAGCAACAGCAGACCTACAACACCTGTCATGGAAAACTGCTTTCCTACTGGCAATTACTTCAGCAAGGAGGGTTTCAGAACTACAGGCCTTAATGGCAGTGCAACCCTTCCTAATCTTCCACCAAGATAGTGTCCATGAGGACTAATCCTACATTTATGCCTAAGGTGGTATCCAGAGTGTCTTTAAACCAGGCAATCCACCTACCTACCTTCTTTCCCAACCCACAAAACAGAGGGAAAGAATATTGCATACCTTGGATGTACATAGACAGCTACGCTACTACTTGGACAGAACAAAAGGTAGCAGAAAGACTGACCAACTTTTTGTAGCCTATGCAACAGGAAGGGAAGGAAAAGCTATTTCCAAACAGACAATCTCCAAATGGATAGGAAATTGCATACGATTCTGTTACGCCTTCCATGGAAAACCAATTCCACAGAACATAAGACCTCATTCTACAAGGGCAACAGCCACTACCACAGCCTTCTTACGAGGAGTGGCAACCAAAGACATTATTGAGGCGGCTACTTGGACCTCCGTGCATACATTTGCCAAGCATTATAATTTGCCTCTATATTCCAGATCCCGAGCAGGGTTTGCCACTGCTGTACTGCAAGGGATCCTAAACACACCATAATCTAGTTTTATCCTCCTCCCCTTGTTGGCTATGGTATTCTACCCAGTTGTTATGACTGCAGATGCATCCATGAAGGACATAGTACAGTTTTGTACCTACCATAAATGTAGATGTCCGAACTGGATAGCATCTGCAGTCAGGATTACCCTCCCTCCTTCCCCTCTGTGGTACTCCAAGGGTGTTTACCCTCCTAATAGCTAGCTGGTGGGGGGGAGTCTTTTATGGTGTATTTGTTTGTATATATGTGCATACATGCTTATTTTTGTGTTTACCTCTATCTTTTTGGAAACATTGGCATCTATCTAAATTTTAGCCTTCAAGAGGGCTACTGGCATCTGGGGCAAGAAACACTGAGGAAAATGGCGTCGGCTGATGCCTTTATACCCGAAGACCAACAGAGATGACGTCGGGTGAAGTGCGACATCAGCCGAAGCCGGACCCGGACTTTGGAATCCGGCCGACTGAAGGGCTGCCTGACGACAGGACAACCCAGTTGTTATGACTGCAGATGCTATCCAGTTCGGACATCTACATTTATGGTAGGTGCAAAACTACTTTGTGGAACCTTTTATCATTTTTCATCCAGACAGGGTTTCTCTGAGGACAAACACTACATTTATGCCTAAGGTGGTGTCCAGTGTGGCCCTCAACCAAACCATTCACTTGGCTACATTTTATCCAAACCCACAGAACAAGGGTAAGAGACTTCTGCATTCTTTGGACATACACAGACAGCTATGCTTCTGCTTGGACAGAACTAAAGCTTTCATAAAGACTGAGCAACTTTTAGTGGCATATGCTTCAGGATCACAAGGAAAAGGCTATCTTAAAACAGACTATTTCTAAAGGGATAGGTCATTGCATTTATTTCTGCTACTCACAGCATGGCAAATCCGTGCTTAAGGACATTAGGCCACATTCTGCCAGAGCAGCAGCCACTTAAGCAGCCTTCCAGAATGCAAAGTTCCTGTAATCACGGCTGCACAGGTAAAAACCACACTCTCCAAAGCCAAGAACACAGCATCCATGGGACCAGACAACATCCCAGGCTGCGTTCTACACAAACTACAGAACGAACTGGCACCCCACCTAAGTACCATGTTCAATCATAGCCTCACCTCAGGCTTTGTGCCTGCTGAATGGCGCACAGCAACGATTATCCCACTCCACAAGTGGTTAGCCACCACGGACCCCGGGAACTACCACCCCATTAGCCTGACGAGCCTGGTCTGCAAGGCCATGAAACGTGTCATCATGGAACTTATAAACAAAAGACATTTGTAATCTCCAAACTCTGCGTCCTACCCAGTTTGGGTTTGTAAAAGGCAGATCATGTCTCCTGAACCTGATAGACTTCTTTGAAGCAGTCACCAAAGCCGTAGACAAGGGTAAGGTGGTTCACACAGCCTATCTTAATCTTGCCAAGGCTTTTGACACCATCCCCCACTCTGGAATTATAGGTAAACTCACTAAACTAGGTATAAATCCCTATTTCACAAGATGGATTTCCAACTGGCTCACTGACAGAACCCACACTGTGAAAGTAGCAGACTCCAAATCCGACTTCAGACCAGTGACAAGTGGAGTACCACAGAGTTCAGTCCTGGGGCCTCTCCTGTTTGGTATCTACTTCTCTGAAGTACAGGCTAACACAGAAGGTCTTTGGCTATCTAAGTTCGCAGATGACTGCAAACTAGGAGCCATAATCGAAACTCCTAACGATGTGGACATCCTACAAAAGGGCCTCACTGAAACAGATGCCTGGTGTCAAAGCCATGGCCTCAAGCTCAATGCCAAAAAGTGCATCGTCATGCCTTTTGGTAAAAACTCTGTACCCATGAACTACAACATAGGCGGTAGTATACTTAACACCGAAAGTGTGATAGAGACCATGGGACACAGGTGGACAGTAGTCTCTCCTTTGATAATCACATCGCCACAGTAGTCAGGAAATCCTTCTACGTGGCACACCATCACAAAAAGTTTCTCATCCAGAAAAAAAGAGGTCATTGTTCCTCACTACTCATCACTCATGAGACTCATTATAGAGTACAACGCCCCTTTTGGTATGTACCTCACAAGACATCTCCAACAACTGGAAAGGCTGCAGTAATACCTCAAAAAGAGGATTACCCGCCTCAAACAGATGCCCTACGCTGACAGTCTCCAGAAACTCCAGCTTTACTCCGTCGCATATCGCCTACTCAGAGGTGATCTCTGCCTAAACATACAAAGCTATGTCAAACTCAGAGCTGTTGGACATGCTCCACTTAAAGAAATCCCAATCCCTCCGAGCTACACACTCTAGGGACCTAAACCTTGTCACCACAATAAACGGAACATGACGGAGGGATAGACTCCTGTCCCAGAGACTTCCCATACTCTGGAATAAACTACCTATCTATTTCAAACAAAGCTCCTCATTAGCACTCTTCAAGAAAAATCTTGATTGGATGGGAAATAGGAAATTCACCCTGGGGATCACCTCTGTGACTCTGCTCGACAGTGGCACAGGAAAATTATTTTCTTGGGTGGCAAAAGTCAGGGTACCTTTTTGGCTGGGCTTTGTATAGGCGGCCCCAGTGCCGATAGCCTAGTACCTATAAACCTTCCTCAGAGGAGTACCAACCAAAGACATCTTAGAGGCTGCAACTTGGAGTTCAGTGCACGCTTTTAGAAAGCACTACCACTTGACCTCTCTACTCTAAATCCAGAGCAGGCTTTGCCATTGCAGTTCTACAGGGCCTCATAGCCTCTCCTAATCCTATTTAGTCCAGCCTCCACTTTGGGATTCAACCCAAGAGTAATGACTGCAACAGTGAAACACGATGAACATAGTACAGTTGTGTACCTGCCATAAATGTAGATGTTCGAGTGTATTCACTGTTGCAGACCAGGTTACCCTCTCGCTATCCCCCTGTCATTCTGGAGTTTAATTCTCTATCTTCTACAACCTATGTTGATGCATGTGTGTGTGTGTGTGTGTGTGTGTGTGTGTGTGTGTGTGTGTGTGAAAATGGCGTTGGCTGCATGTTTTATACCCCTGACGACCTGACATCATGGAAGAGGAGACAGCAACCGACGCAGGACCCAAGACTTTGGAATTCAGGCTGACTGGGGGCAACCTGCCAGCAGATTACCCAAATGTAATGACTGCAACAGTGAATACACTTGAACATCTACATTTATGGTAAGTGTACACAACTGTACTTTCCTCCAGCCTCGTTTTTTCTCTCTCTCCTCTTTATGGCTGTTACTCACCCCTTTCAGAGGTATTGGTATTTACTTTTAGGTGGTGTTTTCCCACCATAACTTAGCTCCCTATTTGGGGGGCTCCTGACATTTGGGGCAAGAAAAAATGATGTAATGATGTCGGCTGCCTGTTTTTATAACCCTGACAACCTGGTGTCAGTCCTGGAGCTGCAGCATCCAAGGTAGAAATACCAAGTCTCTGGTATTCGGGCCAACTGAGGGCTACTTGCAGGCAGATAACCCAAGTGTGATGACTGCAATAGTGAATACACTCGAACATCTACATTGATGGTAAGTGTACATAGCTGTACTTTCTTGGAGACCTGTCCTGGCTCTATCCTTTCTAAACCTTTTCCTCTACTTTCCCAGTTTTACAATGATCACCTTACCACTTCTCTTCCTCTCATTCCCTCCCAGGTATCATGGTAGCACTAGATCTCAAGGATGCCTACCTCCACATCCCCATTCATCCAAATTTCAAGAAATTCCTTGGATATTCAGTAGGCTGCTGTCATTTTCAATTCTCTGCATTGCCTTTTGGTCTCTCCACCCCCAATTATTTACAAAGTGTCTAGCCCCCTTCATTGCATGACCCAGGGTATACAAATATATCCATACTTGGGACAAGACCTGCTCATTCTTCATCAAGACCACCACCTCCTACTTTATTTTCAACAAGCGTCGAACACCCTTACTCTTCTGGGGTTCACACTAAATGTAGAAAAATCCCACCTGATCCCCTCACAGGACTTGATTTTCCTGGGGTGCAGAATCTCCACAGACTGCATGAAAGCCTTCATCCCAGACCAAAGGATTCAGGAACTCTGCCTGTACTTCAGTCAGATACTTGCCCAAAATGCCCTGACAGCTCGGGAATTCCTAAGAGTGTTAGGCCACATGGCATTCCTCATACCCATGGTGTCTTTTGGCAAGACTCCACATGCACGAAATTCATTGGGTGTTAAATAACCTATGGACCCAACACTCCCAACCCTTGGACTCTCCACTTCTGTGTCTAAAAAAGGAAATCCAGTGATGGATCACTGCAATTCAGACCAACCTCCAAATTTCAGCCCCACAACAACAGCTCTCCACAGATGCTTCAGATCTGGGCCGGGGTGCAGTGTTACAAACAAACCAACAGCACCTCTCAGTACAAGGAAAAAATGGTCGTCTCTAAGGGAAAAAAAAGCACATCAACATCAAGGAAATGAGGGCACTGCTGTTAGCCCTTTTAACATTCAAACCCTCTCTCCTGCCAGAAACTGTAAAAGTAATCACAGACAATATGACTGTACTGTGGTACATAAACAAGCAAGTGGGGGCCAGGTCCTACCCACTGTGCAGCCTGGCCATCCAGGTGTGTAACCTAGCCACTTCTCTCAGGGTCCACTTATTAGCCATGTATATCCCCTCAGCAGAGAATGTTATGGCAGACACACTCAGCAGAACCTCCACACCCTCTCACGAATGGATGCTTCAGAGAGGGGTTTTCCTAGACCTGATAAACAGGTGGGGTATTCCACAAGCAAGACCTATTTGCCTTCCCACTCAACAGGCAGATGCCCAACTTCTGCACAAGGAACCCACATCCACAAGCTTGGAAAGTGAAAACCTTCTCCTTTTCATGGGGGGGTGTACCTGTACGCCTCCCCCATCACTCTAATTCAAAAAGTCCTCCTAAAAATTCAGGAGGGCAAACTAAAAATCATACTGGTGACCCCCCTTTTGGCCAAGGCAGCATTGGTTTCCTTTCCTACATTAAATTGCCAAGGGCAATCGCCAAAGGTTACTTCACCGTGTAGACCTACTCGCACAGAACAAGGGATCCCTGCTACACCCACAGGTGTGCAACCTAAAATTGACCTTATGGGTGATAGGATTTTAATCCCTTACAGACACGTTTATTCAGAGGACATACTCAATGTTCTGCAGGAGGCCAGAAAACCTAGCAGTCGGAGAAACTATGTAGCTAAGTGGCACAGATTCTGCAATTGGTGTCATAGGAACAACCAGGACCACCTCACTACTCCCATACCAAGAGTCCTATCCTACTTGTGTGAGCTACTCCAATCAGGACTAACATATTCTTCAAAGTCCATTTGTCTGCCTGTCTGCCCATTTCACCCTTCTGGCATCCAGACTGGAAGTCAAACTTTTTGTGAAGGGAATCCTCCACATCAAACCCCCACAGAGACTCATCCCTTCTACGTGGGGCCTAAATTTTGTATTAGAAAAGCTAACCCCTTTGAACCAGCACATTGTTTCCCTGAAACTATGCACACTGAAAACAGTTCTGCTAGTACCCCTCACCTCTGCCAGGAGGGTCTCAGAGATCCAAGCCTTTATGGCCACCTCTCCCTACCTTGTCTTCCACAAGGACGAGAGTAGACCTCAGAACCCAACCCTTCCTTCATGCCGAAGGTAGTTAATGTACTCTCATTGAACCAATCCATTAACCTACCAGTTTTTTGCCCTCATCCACAAAATGCCTGAGAAAGGACCCTACATTCCCTGGATGTACACAGACAACTTTGGTATTACTTAGGCAAAACCAAAGATATCAGGAAGTCAGATCAATTATTTATTTCCTTCCATCCTGGTGCCCTAGGGAAAGCGGTCTCTAAGCTGACTATTGCCTCATGGATCTCCAAGTCCATTTCGTTGTGCTACTACCACCATGGGAAATCCTTACAAGATATTAAACCTCATTCTACCAGAGCAGCTGCTTCCTCTACTGCCTTTTTCAAAGGCATAGACTCCTCTTCCATTTTAGAAGCAGCTACTTGGACCTCAGTACACACATTCATCAAACAATACAAGCTGGACATAGCAACCCATCTTAAAGCAGGATTTGCCAGGATTATCCTACAGGGTCTGCTTGACCACAGGACTCCTTCCAGGTTCATACTTTTAAAGCTCTGGTACTCTCCCTACTGTTATGAGTACTGCAACATGAGAATAGGAGGACATAGAATAGTTGTGTAAGAACTTACCATAACCTTAGATGTCCATCTCTTCTATGTTGCAGTATTCAGTCCCACCCACCTTACCCCCCTACTACTACCCCAGGTATCACCTGCCATCATCTCCCTGGTCTCAACCTACACAGCCATCCTACTGCCCTGGGACTGGCCTATATGCAAGTCTAAGGGTCTCCTATTCAGGCCCTCCTGGTCAAACCTCATTAGCACTACTGTATGTGGCAAAATGGTCTTGATGAGGGTACGTGCAGACGTCGCTTTTATACCCGTCTGTTTATGGCCCTGGAAACAGATGTCATACGTACCCTCCTGGAACAAAGACTTTGATATACTGGCAGGACGGTGGCCCTGCAAGCAGCAACTCCCTACTGTTATGAATACTGCAACACAGAAGAGAAAAACATCTAAGGTTATGGTAAGTTGTTAAACAACTATTTTTTATCCCTCAATCCAGAGCTTCCTTTTCAACCTCCACTCCCCTCTCCGCAGCTGTTCGCAGACGTTTCAGACTTGGGATGATGGGCTTCCTTCTGCTCTCTAAAAGTGCAGGGCATCTAGTCACTTCAAAGGAAGCACGACATCAGTGTTAGAGATGAGAGCTCTTCTGTTGGCTCTTCTAGCATTTCATCCTCATTCCGGACCTCTCAAGGTACTGACAGACAATTCCACAGGTATGTAACAATGGAGGGGCGACAAGATCTTATCTCCTTTGCAGGTTGGTACTGTAATTGAGAGCTAGCTATCTGGTATCATGCGACACTTCACGCAATTTACATTCCCTCCAGTCAGAACATTGTGGCAGACTCTGAGCAAGTCCATATCACAATCCCATGAGTGGATGCTTCATAGGGACGTGTTTCTGGACATTGTCCACCAGTGGAGTACTCCTGAAGTACATCTGTTTGCTGCCCCTCTGAACAACAACTGTTTTTTTTTTTTTTTTTTTTTTGTGCCAGAGCCCTATATCCTCTTGTCTGAAATGTGGATGCCCCCTTTCAAGGAAGAGGATGTTCCTTTATGCCTTCCCTCCCCTTCTTCTCATTCCAAAAGTCCTGTTCAAGATAAAACAGGATGCTCCCAAAAATCTTGCTGGTGACTCCCTTTTGGCCCAGACAGCATTGGTTCTCTAAGCTTCTGCATTTAGCCAAAGGCAATCATAAGATCTGAAGTAGGATATTCATTTGTCTGCAACCTGTGGGTTATGGATCCGATATCGGATCCGAACCGGCATGGTTTTCCAGCTATGGATCCAAGCTCTCAGCTCCTCCCCTCACCCATAATGCCCTGCTCTACCCTCATGACCCCAGATCTTGTTTGCCGCGCTGGTGACTGGATTTGGGTACATAGCTCTCAGCTAAGTGAACTCTTTTTCTTGTAAAAAGATAGAGAATTTTTTGGTTGTTTGACTAAATTTGTGTGAAAGTTTAGGTTTCCCTTTAATATAGAGTATTTTGAGTTTATTTTAAGTTAAAGTAAGTAATTTTTATTCCCTCCCCTCGCTAGAGTGTGTGTGTAGGCCTGTGTGTCTTTTTGTTTAAGTTACTTTCTGTAACTTTAGGTATTATAGATTATGGCTGACCAGCCTAAATCTATATTTTCGAAATGCTCCGAGTGTGGCCATAAGCTCTCACCGGCTGATGGCCACACTCGGTGTGTTAAGTGTCTTGGGGTTGAACACCTCACATCTGGTTGTTCCATTTGTGCAGGGTTCAACCCCAGGGCACTGAGGGAGCGGAGGTCCAAGCTGGTCTTGGCGGGTCTTTTACCGCCAGACTCGGCTCCGCCTCCGCTCCTTCGGGACTACTGTGGCTGCAGTTGTTCCCCTGTGGCACCCTCCTGCTCCTGGGACTCAAACTCCCGCTTCTGGAGAGGAGAGGGATGCTGCTAAAGGACCGGAGGAGAAGCACACAAGCGGCGGGCCGAGACCTCTGTTTCGGCCCGCCAGCCAAGCGGCTTCTCCCCGGCTCCGTTGTCGGTTCGGTCTCCTCCTTCGGCTCCGGTCCCCTGTGTGCTTTTCACCGGGTCCTGAGGAGGAGGAGACCCGATCTCCGTCGAGGCTATCGAGGAGGCACTCCAGGCCTACCTCGGTAGCCTCTTCGAGATCTACCCATAGCCTTTCTGATGCTGATCTGGACCGGATGATGAGAAGGTTCATCCAGGCCCAGATGCAGATGGGAGTGCTCTTGCCTCCCCTCGGGGAGCTCAACACCCTTTTAAGCCTATTGCTCCTTCTCCGACCCGCTATCCGGGTTCGGAGCAGCTGGAGCCGAGCAGCCGGGCGGGGAAGGTCGGAGCCGATAGTACTTGGTACCGGACCCGACCCTGCCCTCGAGTGCGTCGGACCCGATCTCTCGGAGCCTGGATCCGAGCCGATCCGGGGATCAGTGCTCCTTGGCGCCGTCTGTGTCGGAGCGCAATGTCCCCGGATCCGAGTGCGGCGCCGGCTCCGATCCACTCTTCGGATCCGAGGGAGCCGATTGTCGGATCCTTTGGTCGAGGTCGGCTCCCTTCGGCCTTTGATGTAGTGGAGAGGGCTCTGTTGAGGGTCTCCGGACCCCGGCACTTGCTTCGGCTCCGTCCCGCTCCCTCTGCACTGGGCCAGGCTTCCACCATCCGGCCCTTGGGACAGCCCGTTTCTGTGCCCCAAGTTGCTCCTATGGAGCAAATTGCTGCTGCGAGACTCCTCTGACAGCCCCCAGAGGAGGCCCCTCATAGCATACGTCAAAAGGAGGCACATTGACTCCCGAGTCTCTCACAGAAGACACGGACTTGGAGGAAGGGAAGGCTCCCCACGGTCACCCCGAGGATGTCTCCTTTGGAGACATCATGGAAATGCTCCGTATTAGGGGTGGTCTGCCCCAAGTCTTCCTCGGACGAGTCCGTGTTCTTGGAGGCATTTGAAACGGGCCCGTCTACCTCTTGGGTGTCCCCTGCCGACCCCTGGTGGACCTTATTACCACCAGGGCGTGGAAGGAACCGGACACCGTGGAGCCAATTCCCAAAAGACCGGATAGGATCCTTAGTCCGCCTCCGACAGGACCCATTGGAGTAAGGGGCCTCCTGTAGATGCCATGTTGATGGCGGCGGCCACAAAGAGGGAACTGGCTCAGGAGAGTCCCTCAGTCCACCCACCGAGCAAGGAGTCTCGGATGATGGACCGCTTGGGGAAGCGGATGTTCAGTTCGGCGACCTTCTCGGTAAGGGCGCTGAACTATTTGGCACATGTTATTCGGATGCAGCGAGATCTTATTAAGGAATACGCTGCATCCCCCCCTGAGTCCATTTCGGAGGAGGACAGAGTTCTGCACTCCACCAAAATGGCCACTCTTAGGTCAGTTACAAATACTTCTATGCGGCTACTCTCCCATGCAACGGAGGGCGCCGCTAGAGCTGCGGGACAGGACTGGTCACTAGACGTCAGGCCTGGCTCCGTCACTGCGATTTTCTGAGCCCTTCAAGGCGTCGTTTGCGAACGCCCCTTTGATGGTTCTGCTCTGTTTGGCAAGACCGTTCGAGACGTTGACCCAGAGCGAGAAGGACGGAAGACGCTGTCTGCCGTCGGAATCCGCTTCTCTGCACCCCAGAGGCCCTATTCTAGGAACCAAAAGGGTCAGAAGAAGATGTGGTTCGAAGTCGCAGCAGTCCCAGCCTGCTCCGGACAACCAGTCCTTCCGTGGCAGAGGAGGACAAGGAGGACGCCGCCCTAGAGGCAGAGGGGCTCCCAGAAACTTCGGGTCCAGGGAACCTTTCTCTGAACGGCCGCGCAGCAACCCTGAGGGTTGCCCGACTGCTCTACTCTGGAGGCAGTCGGGGACGTTCGGGGCACCTAGCGGCATGGGAGTCCATAACATCGGACCGCTGGGTTCTCCAAATCATATCCAGGGATATCGCATTCCTTTCCTTCACCTTCCAAAGTTGAAGTCCCTCCCAGGCGTCCCACCCGGTCAACGGGAGGCCGCTTTGGCAGAAATTGGCCATCTGCTAAAGAAAAGAGCCATCCAGCCCGTTCCCCAGACCAGATCGGATCAGGGTTCTACTCCAGATTCTTTTAGTGCCAAAAGATGGGGAACTAAGACCAATCCTAGACCTCTCTCTCTTGAATCTGGCAGTCCCCAAAGAAAAATTCGAATGGTCACTCTGCAATCTATTCTCCCCTTCTGGGAGAAAATCACTGGATGTGCTCGATAGATCTCAAGGCCAGCGTACTACCACATCCTGATGGACAGGCGCTCAGGAGGTTTCTCCGCTTCCGGCTGGGAGCCAGTCACTACCAGTTCCGGGTCCTTCCCTTTGGTCTCACCACAGCCCCAGGGTGTTCACCAAAGTACTAGCAGTGGTAGCGGCCCACCTGAGGCTTCAGGGGTGCAGGTCTTTCCCTACCTGGACGACTGGCTCCTTACCGCCCCAACAAGGCATCTACTTCTCTTGGCGCGAGACTCCTTTCTCCATCTTGCTCCATTTCTGGGCATCACAATAAATACAAAAGTCCAACCTGGCGCCCACACAGCTCTTAGATTTCATAGGGGCCAGACTAGACACAAGGAGTTTACGAGCCTTCCTCACTGCGGACAGAGTTCTAAATCTGCAGCTCCAGGTGCGGGCCATTCTCCATTCAAGTTCTGTTCCAGCGGAGTTGGTCCTGAGGGCTCTAGGGTCCATGGCTTCGGCTATAGCACTTCTTCCTCTTGCCAGGCTCAATATGCGCATTCTACAGTGGACGCTCTTAGTACAGTGGTCATACCTTGCTCTCCCCATGCATCATCCCATAGCGATCAGCGAGGCTTGCAAGCGGTCCCTCTTGTGGTGGCTCCATTCCCCGGATCTCCACGAGGGTCGCCCATTTTGTGCTTCTCCCCCTCTCGCCACGGTGACCACGGACGCCTCCGCCTCGGGTGGGGGCACGTTGCGGGCGGGACAGTCCAAGGCACGTGGAGCGATTCAGAGACCTTACTGCATATCAATGTTCTAGAGATGAGAGCAGTGCTCTTAGCGTTGCTAGCACTTCAGGACTTTCTTCCCTTGGGAACAATTGCGATTCTATCGGACAACATGTCTGTTGTCTGGTACATCAACAAGCAAGGGGGAACAAGGTCTTACCCTCTTTGTCGGGAGGCCATGAGAGTTTGGGAATGGGCAATCTCCACCAATCGCTTTCTCATAGCAACGCACATTCCGGGTCGGTCCAACATCCTAGCGGACAAGCTCAGTCGCACCATTCTGACCCCTTACGAGTGGTCTCTCAATTCTCAAGTAGCGGAACGCATATTCGCACGGTGGGGAACCCCTTCTTGCGATCTTTTTGCTTCTCCCTCAAACACCAAGTGCGACAGTCTTTCGCTCTAATACCTCCTCCCGGAGGTACCCCAAGAGACGCTCTGGTGCATGCTTGGCCACCCGGTCTTCTGTATGCCTATCCACCCTTGCCTCTGATGCTGCAAGTTCTTCAGAAAGCCTCTCGGGTGGGTTGCAGAATGATTCTCATTGCTCCATTCTGGCCTCGACAAATCTGGTTCCCCTTCCTAAGGTCTCACTCGGTGAATCCTCCTTGGATTCTAGATCCCATCCGGATCTGATATCCCATCCATCCTGCATTCCTCCTCCGAACCTGGACAACCTGAAGCTGACCGCTTGGCTGCTCCAGTTCCACTCTTGATAAGGACTCGGTATTTCTTCACCGGTAAAGGCTATTTTGGTGGCGGCTCATAAACCATCCACTAGAAAGGTTTACGAAGCAAATGGAAACGTTTCTCTGTGTGGGCGGAGCGGCAAGGCCTGAATCCCTTCACGGTTCCTCTCCCTGTAGTGCTTGATTTTCTAACCTCTCTCTTTAATGATGGTGCCAGCAGTTCCACAGTCAAAGTTCAACTGGCGGCAATTTCTCACTATCACATTGGTCAAGATTCTAATCCTCTTATGTCAGCCAAATTGTGTAAAACATTTCTTAAAGGTACTTTTCTTCTCAGGCCCCCTATAAAACAAGCAGTTCCTCCTTGGGACCTTTCTTTGGTCCTACAGGCCTTGACCGCTCCCCCTTTCGAGCCCGCTGCTACGGTGGATCTCAAATTCTTGTCCTACAAGACAGCCTTTTTGGTAGCCATTACATCAGCCAAGAGAGTTTCTGAACTTCAAGCTTTATCAGCTAGACCTCCTTACTTGGTATTTCATCCGGACCGTGTCTCCCTCAGGACCAATCCGTCCTTCCTTCCTAAAATCGCTTCTGAAGTAAACATCAATCAATCCATTAACCTCCCTGTTTTCTTCCCTAAATATGAAAACAAAGGTGAATATAAGCTACATTCACTAGATGTTCACAGGCAACTTAGATTTTATCTCAACAGGACAGCTGGTCATAGGCAATCCGACCAGCTGTTTATTTCCTTTGCAAAATTCAATTTGGGCAAGCCAATTTCTAAAGTTTCTCTGTCCGCTGGATTTCACAGTGCATTTTATTGGCTTATCAAGCGTCAGGAAGGCCCGCTTTTGGGGTGTTCATGCCCATTCAACCCGGTCAGTATCTACCTCGGCAGCCTTCAAGGCTAGGATTCCTCTAGATGATATTTGTGCAGCAGCCACGTGGGCTTCATCTCATACATTTATTTCCCACTATAAGTTGGATCTTGCATCTAGGGGTAGAGCATCCTTTGGCTCCGCGGTGCTCCGGAATATCCTTCCATGATGGCCGCCCAAGATTCAGGTAGCTGGGGACTCTGTCCCACAGGTTGCAGACAAATGAATATCCTACTTCAGATTTAGAAGTTATGTACTCACCATAACGTTCCATCTGAGTAGGTGTATTCATTTGTCTGCAACCATCCCGCCCTCCTATCCCCCTGGCCTTTCAGTTTCCTGCATATTCATTGTTACCCTTTTTTAGGGTATTGTTGCTTTGGCAAACTCGATCTGAGGTCATGAGGGTAGAGCAGGGCATTATGGGTGAGGGGAGGAGCTGAGAGCTTGGATCCATAGCTGGAAAACCATGCCGGTTCGGATCCGATATCGGATCCATAACCCACAGGTTGCAGACAAATGAATACACCTACTCAGATGGAACGTTATGGTGAGTACATAACTTCTAATTACCTCAGAGGGTGAACCTATTCACACAAGGCAAGGAATCTCTCATCCATCCTGACCTGTCCACTCTTTAGCTGACACTGTGGATGATAGGATTTTGATTTCATATAGACACCTTTTCTCTGAGGATGTGCTTAAGGTCCTGCAGGAGGCCAGGAAATCCACTACTAGGAAATCCTACTTATCGAAATGGAAGAGATTTTCTGTTTTGTCTTTTAACCTGGATCCACTTTCTGTGGGTGTTCCCTAGAATGTCCTTCTATTGGTATGCTGCAGTATTCATAACATGAGGGAGTCTGCCTCCAGCTGACTCTTTTATGTCTGGCCAGTATACAAAAGACTTAATGCTACTATAAGGTACGTGCGATGCCATATATTAGTTAGCGTATATCAGCCATAAATACACATCTGGTATAAAGCGGACGTCAGCACGTACCAACCTCAGAACTTTACTGCCGTCCAATCGCCATCTCTGGTCGTCGCACGCCATATTAGTCATGAACTTTGTTTCAGATAAGTACCCTATAGGGTTTTTTTTCCTTTAAATATTGGCTACTGCCTTGTGTTTAGTGAGTACATGTCATCTAGGAAGGGCAAGTGTCAGTGTGGAAGGCAGATTCCACATAAAGATTCTCACAAGCTCTGCTCGTTTTGCTTAGTTACAGATTGCAATCACACCACCTGTGTTATCTGCAAGACCTTTGTCCCCAAAACACTTTGCAGCCATCCAGCTTCCTTCAAACTGTATCTGGAGAATCAGCGCCTTAAGTGTCTAGTTCGAGATAGGGATGCCCTTCAGATGAGCTGCAATGGAGCTCAGGAAATTTGGGAGGGTAGCCTAATGGTTAAGGTGTTTGCCTTACAAACACAAGATGCAGGGTTTGAATCTCACAAGGGATAATTGGCTAGGCTTAAAATGGCTCGCAAGGGCAGTTAGCTTAGTACTAATCTATGAATTAATCTATGAACTATGAATGAATTTGCACTGCAACTTCCAATGGGCGGATCATAAGCCTTTTCACAGAATCAAATTATGTCCTCACATTTCAAACAAATGTTCATATCTCTGGAACCATAGGGGTTATGAAAGAAGTATAAATGGCAAACAGTTCAGCACAAACTATTTTTATAATGGTGGTATTCTTTAGGTTTTAGGTCTTAACATGAATTTTATAAGTCACAGTAAACACAGTAACTATTGAATTTGTAAAAAAAAAAATATATATATATATACAATATCTCAGCAAGTACTCAAGCTACATAACTGTCAGCAGCATTTTATTCATCTAGCTGAGAGCTTTCATATGAGACTAAGGAGTTCTGGGTGTGTGACTTGGTTGTTGAGATATTTAGAAAAATACGAACATTATATCTATGCAAATTAATATAATAAAAGCAGCAGTTAATATCTGTTTACCTGTACTAGACAGAGGTCAAATATTAATGCAGTTGAGTTTGCTATTGTGTAAGCTTTAAGATGAAATCTTTTAAACCTTGTACATAGCATGATTTTAGAATTATTGATGCAAATTTGAGCAAGCAATATTTGATGCCTAGAGGTGTCCGTAGGAGTTAATTGCAGATGCACCTGGAGGCGTCACTTGGATGTAATGAGCTAAAAAGGCCAAAGTCTCAACTTTACCTTCTTGCTGTTCCCTCTATTTCAGGTGTCCCTCCTGAGGCTGATGTGGGTCCAGAGGCCATCCCGGAATCTGTAGACATTCCTTCGATGTTTACCATAGCGGAAGCCTTTTCAGTGCCTTTATGGTTTTGTGCCAGACCTTGGCTCCTTCTATTTCTTCACCTGCTTTTCCTCTTTCTACTCCTTTGAAGAGTACCTCTGAGGATATTTCATCAGATGAGGAGGAATCGGGGGATTAATCCCTTGCTTACTGCACACAAATCACTTCCTCCCTGGGTTTATGCCTCCCCAGAAGAGGAATATAATGGTATGCATCCCCCCTGAGGAGGATATTTCCTTTGGGGAAACCATTTTGAAGATGAAAGACTTCAAGTGGAACTGCTGCCAAGTGTCTGACATACATAAGAGGTACTATGACCTCCTCCGGGTGGACCATCCTCCATCTGCTATTCACCTTGTCCTGCCTGCCGCCTTAGATGCTTTCACAGCTGTTTCTTAATGCCCAGACTCCCAGCCTCCAGCTCCCAAATATTCAGACAGGTTTTATAAGGTGCCTGAGGACTCAAACTTTCTCTTTAAAGCACCTTCTGCTGACCCAGCTACTATCTCAGTTTCAGCAGATAAAGCATCTAAACTATTGCCTTCCACCTCCTTGCTTCTCTTGGATAAAGAGAGCAAAGTCATGGAGAGACTGGGGGGTGGGAAAGCATATACTTTTGCTACCTTGGCCTTCAGGGCAATTAATTATCAAACACATATGGCCAAATACTCCTTGGCTCTTTTCTGAGTGCCCTGATTCACCCACCAAGGCTAAGCTCTCCTCCATTCTAAATTCCTCTGCCCAGGTTACCAGGCACTCCATTAAGAGCAGTTATGCTGTGGAGGCCTCAGCCAGGGCAGCTGCTACTGGGTCTGTTCTGAGGAGGTATTTATGGCTCAGGCTCAAATTCTCACCTGAAGACATTAAAGCCAAGCTTAATGCATGCCTCTCTGGACTACAAAACCTTGTTTGGCAACACAGCTGCACAACTTTTTAAAATGCTTCAAAAAAAGGGCAAGGAGCTCCTGGATCTAAAGCACATCTTTGTCTCACCTGTCCACAGATTCCAGAGGAATTATCCTGCCAAAACTGCCTTTGTTAGAAAGGCAACTAGGTTTCCTGCCACCAAAGGTAAGAGGGACCCCAGGAAACAAACCCCTTCTAAGTCTGCTTCCTCCACATCCTCTCAGAAACCACCTTTTCCGGCCAAGCCAGGTAGTCTGTGACTACCTGCTTCCAAGTTCATCTGCTCCCTTGTCTCTCTGCCTCTCTCTTTCTATCCCAGCTTGAAATCAGATAACCCAGGACTCTTGGGTCCTTTCCATCATCCAGCAAGGATATTTAATGGTGTAGGAAACTTATCCATCCTTCAGGGGCATCCCACAGCCAGCAAAAGAACTGGATTTTTTTCCACAGGTCATTTCCTCTCTCCTATCCCAGGGCACTATTCAGGAAGTACCACCTCTCAAGTAAGGAAAGGATTTTACTCCAGGATGTTTTTGGTCCCCAGGAAGGATGACCCCTGGAGTCCCATTCTGGACCTTTCCCATCTAAATACCTTTCTGAAAATCCCCATCTTTCATATATTGACTTTACCCACGCTTCTCCCACTAATTCTCCTCAGGCCTTCATAGTTGTCATTATACGTCAACGATGTCTACCTTCCTATCCCCATTCACCAACGGTTCAGTATATTTCTTCACTTTTCTGTTGCTTCCTCACATTTTCAGTTCTGTGCTTTGCCCTTTGGTCTGCCTATGGAACAGAGGATCTTCACAAAATGTTTAGCTCCTGTCATAGCCTACCACAGTCTACAGGGTATACAGATTTTTCGATACCTAGATTACCTTCTCCTCCAGGCACCATACCCAGACATCCTTCTGGAGAATCTTTCTTTCACAATGTCTCTACTGGAAAGTCTAGGATTCACAGTCAACTTTCAGAAATCCACTCTGACCCCTTGCCAAGACAACATTCTCCTTGGGTGCAGGATTCAGACAGGATGCTAGCCTGTTTACCCCCAAAAAAGGTCCTGTCCCTTAATTCATATTTCCAGGACCTTTTACCACTTCAGTCTCTGAATGCTGGGGGACTTCCTACTCCTCCTGGGGTACATGGCCTCAACAATTCCCATGCTTCCCTTAGCCAAGCTGCACATTTGAAAATTCCAGTGGTTCTTGAGGGTTTTGGAGGCAACATTCCACCCTCTCGACTTTTGTCATTCCTCTCCTACACTGTTTGAAAAGAGAGTTACATTAATGGATTCTTCAGGTTTCAAGGAACCCAGGCCTACCCCCTACAACCACCCCTCCTCATTCAGGATCTGTACACGGCTGTGTCAGATACAATGTGGGGACCATGGGGGTGCAACAGTGGAATTCTGGAAGGTCAGAGATGTCTGGCCTTAAACACAAAGGAGCACATCCACATAAGAAAAATGAGAGCCTTGATTTTTGCCATCAAAATCCAAGTCCAGGCTTTCTAAGGTGCTTCACAGACAACACCACCGTCCTCTGGTATGTCAACAAATGGGGGGACAAAGTCCTACCTCCTGTGCAGACTGGCGTTACAGGTCTGGGAGCTAGCCTTGCAAAGTCAGATTTCTCTTCAGGCTGTTTACATTCCTTCAACTCAGAATGTGGTGGCAGACACACGCAGCAGATCCATGACTCAATCCCACGAATGGATGTTGAATAAGGATGTTTTTCTGGATCTGGTCCATCTATGGGGTACACGTCAGCTAGATCTCTCTGCCTCCCCATAAACAGACAACAACTCAAATTTTATGCAAGGATCCCACATCACTTGGCATGGAAGGTGAGCGCTCTGTCCTTTTCTTGGAAGGGAGTGTTTCTGTATGCATTCCCCCCTTCCCACTTCTCCAGATGGTCCTGCTGAAAATTCAGCAGAAATAACCAACAATTTTGCTTGTGACTCCCTTTTGGCCAGGACAACATTGGTTCCCCCTCCTCCTGCATTTAGCCAAGAGCTATCACAAGTTATCCCACAGAATGAACCTGCTTACACAGGACAATGGAACTCTAGTGCATCCGCAGATGTCAACTCTAAACCTGACCATACGAGTGATGGTTTTTATCCCCTTCAGACACCTTTATTCTGAGGACGTGCTTAAAGTTCTGCAGAAGACCAGAAAACCCACTACTAGGAAAATCTTATGTTTCCAAATGGAAGAGGTTTTCCATCTGGTGTCTCATAAAGGATTTACATCCAGTGTTAGTGGATGTCCCAGTCTTCTTCTCCTATCTGTGTGAATTGATGGAGTGGACTGTCTTATTCTTGATTTAAAGCCTATCTTTCTGCCATCTCTACATGTCTACCCATGTCTCCACGTTTAGCTTCCAGATTGGAAGTTAAACTGTTCCTAAAAGGCGTCCTACACATTAGACCGCTAAGGAAGCCAGTTCCACCTCCTTTGGATCTGAATTTTTGTTTTAGAGAAACTTACCTTGGTTCCATCTGAGCCATCAAGTTCCCCTTCCCTGCAATATTGTACATGGAAAAACTGTTCTGGCGATTACTTCTGCCAGAAGGCTGTCTGAGTTACAAGTCCTGATGTCTACCTCTGCCTTCACAGTCTTTCACAGGGGTAGGGTTTCCCTTCACACCAGTCCCTCTTTTATGCCCAAGGTAGTTAATGAGTTATCCCTCAATCAGTCTATCAACTTTCCAACCTTTTTTCCTTCTCCACAATCCTCCAGTGAGAGGAATCTGCACACTTTGGATGCGCACAGGCAACTTGGATACTATCTGAACAAAACTAAGTCCATCCGTAAGTCTGAACACGTGTTTATCTCCTGTTATCCAAGGGGCCCTGGGTCAACCCGTTTCCAAGCAAACCATCTCCTCTTGGATTTCTAAATCTATTTCTTTCTGTTACTTAGCCAGTGGAAAGAGTCTTTCTTCATCTGTGAGGGCACATTCCACTAGGGCAGTGTCTTCTTCTGGGGCCTTCTTTTAAGGCTTGGACACCTGCTCCATCCTGGAGGCAGCTACCTGGTCTTCTGTTGATTCTTTCACCAAACACTATAAACTAAACTATATGTAATTTCCAGGTCCAGGGTTGGGTTTGCCAGAGCTATTCTGCCTATTCAAGATCTGAGGAAAGTGCTTCTGCTCCTCCACCCATTTCTTCCTCTTCATGAGCTTTGGCATTCTTTCTCATGATGTTCATCGTGTTACCCTGCTGCAGTCATCACACTTGGGTTATCCTGCCATCAGGCGGTCCCGCAGTCGGCCCAAATTCCAAAGTCTTGGTCCGGCGTCGGTTGCTGTCGCTTCTTCCCTGACGTCAGTGCGCCAGGGGTATATAAGAGGCATCCGACGCCATTTTCCCCAGTCTTTCTTGCTGCGCGGTGCCCGAAGCAGAAGCAGTTCGCAAGTGCTGGTCGGCCGACACCTGAGATTTTCGAATCGAGTTTCAGTCCGAAGTCTTCAAAGCTAAGTACCCCATTGGGGAACTTTTTCTTGCCTCAGTCTGATGTCAGAAAAAGTTAACAATTGCATTTCTTGTGGGAGGCAAATACCTCATAAGGACTTTCATTCTTTTTGTATACCTTGCCTAGGCCCAGACCACGACGTCACTAGTTGTCGGTTTTGTGCTAGGTTCAATAAGCGAACTATTAAGCAATGCTTTGATTTCATGCGACACTACTTCAGTAGGAAATGTAATAACACTATGCCGTCAGAGCAACCGACTACCGGCGTGCATAAAAAACGCAAAGATAAAGAAAGGCATCCTAGATCCAAGCCAGACTCCGAGCCCTCGGCTGGGCCGGTCGCCGGTTTTCAGTGAGACGCCTATACAGCCCCTGGCTACCGCTGAATTGGATCGCCAGACCGCTTTGGATTCTGCAGCAGAGAGTTCTAGGCCGACGCAGCCATTTTCTTTAGGCCCTACCGACGACATTGCAGTAGGAGAAAACGGTGGTGTAGAAACTCCTTCGGTTTCTGAAGGTGTCTTTAGACCGACTACTCTCACAATAAAATCGTATGCTAAGCTTAAGACTCCTCTAAAACCAAAAAAGACTACTCTTCAGTCCCCAGGTCAAGGCCCTATGCCTAAGAAACAGATGCTTAAAATGGCTGAAGATTTAATTTCTTTGATCAGGGGTTCCCAACCCCCGACAAAAGGCCTAGACAAGAGGAGGATTATGCCTCCTCTGATCAAGTGTCTGTTTCCTCAGGCTCCTCTGAGGAACAGGATTACTCCTTTTCCCCTTATGAAGATTCTGATGCTGAAGACTCCATTCCCTCAGCTTCTCCCCCTGAAGATTATTCCTTTGGGGAAACCTTACATACCATGAGGGAACATTTCCACTGGGAAGGTCAGGACTACTCCGACTCAAAGAAAAGGCTCCGAGAGTTTCTTTTACTCCCCCAGCACAGACCCCTTGCTATCCCCCCAGATGTTCATCGTGCATACAGCTGCAGTCATAACAGATGGGTTCTCCTGCCGTCAGGCGGGTCCTCGGTCGGCCGAATTCCAAAGTCTAGGTCCAGTGTCGGTTGTCGTCACCTCTTCCCTGACGTCAGTGTGACAGGGGTATAAAAGAACCAGCCAACGCCATTTTCTTCAGTCTTTCTTGCCGCGCGGTGCCCGAAGCAGAAGCAGTTTGCAAGTGCTGGTCGGCCAGCTCCTGAGATTACAAAAAATTTGGAACCGAAGTCTTCTTAAAAGCTAAGTACCCCGTTGGGGAAACTTTTTCTTGCCTCAGACCGATGTCAGACAAAGTTAATAATTGTATTTCTTGTGGGAAGCAAATACTGCAGAAGGATTTCCATTCCCTCTGTATACCTTGTTTAGGCCCAGACCACGACGTCTCAGTCTGTCGCTTTTGTGCTACTTTCAACAAACGCACTATTAAGCATCGGGCGGAGTTCGCCCAGCATTATTTTGGGAAAGCATTTAACTATACTATGTCGTCGGATACTCCGACTCCGGTTTTGTCTAAAAAATGCAAAGACAAGGACCGACACTCGAGGTCCGTGGCCTCTACCGACACCACGCCAAAGCTGACTACATGTGGTCCGGTTATCAGCGAGGCGCCTACGCAGCCCCTGATTACCGACGACACATCTTTGGCGGTGTCTCCTGTACCCGAGGTCGCAGGCTCTTCGGCCCACACCCTGACTACAGATACCGAAGCCACACTTGGCGTTGAAACACAGAATGTGGATAGGTCCACCTCCACTCAAGGTGTCTTCAGACCTTCCTCTTCTTTCTCCAAGTCTAAAACTACCATGCACCTTAAGAGACCAGCTACGCAGGGCCCATCTCCAGGTCCCATGCCTAAGAAACAGATGCTTAAAATGGCTGAGGATTTAATTACCGGACAAAAGACCCAGAGTGGAGGAAGATTCCCCCTCCTCTGATCAGGGCTCCATTATTTCAGAGCACTCTGATTATCAGGAACAGTCTTACTCCCCTTTTGAAGACTCTGATGCAGAGGAATCTATTCCGTCTGTATCCCCCCCTAAGGATTACGCATTTGGTGAAACTCTGCATACCTTAAGGGAACACTTTCACTGGGAAGGCCAGGATTATTCAGATTCCAAGAAAAGGCTCAGGGAATTTCTTTTGTTACCCCAGCACAGGCCTCTGGCTATACCTCCTGTCCTGGACATCCTAGATGATGTTTACTCGGAGGCCTGCCTTAACCCGGACTCTCTTCCTCCAGCTCCAGTTAAGCCTGACAGGTACTACAGGGTTCCTGACTCGCACCAATTTCTATACAAAAGCCATGCTGCTGACCTAGAAACCATCTCACAGGGGCCCAAGGGAGTTAAGGCCTCCATTGCCAAAAACCCATTGCCTTCCGAGATAGATTCCAGATCCTTAGAAAGGTGGGGAAAAAAGGTATATACCTCGGCTACCTTATCCATGAGGGCCTTAAACTGTCAGTTTCATATGCTAAAATACCAACAGTTTCTGTTACCTCAATTGAAAAGTAAAATGTCACAACCTGAACAACCAGACATGAAGGAGTTGCAGGATTTGATGCACAGTGCAGAACAAGTGGGTAAACATACCTTACAATGTGGTTTTGATGCTCTAGAGGCCTCATGTAGAGCTGCTGTTACAGGCTCAGTCATACGTAGGCATGCCTGGCTCAAGGAACAAGCCTTGCCTGATCATGTCAAAGCTAAATTACTAGACGCCCCTCTGCAAAAGGATGTACTATTTGGGGCAAATGCTGAGGAAGTATTACGGAAAATGGAGGAAAAGGCTAAATCAATGCAAACTGTGAAAGAATTTCTGCAGGGTCAACCCCCACGTTTTAGTAGAAATTGACCTTCCAGTCACAGACAGACCCCAAAGAGGCAGATACAGGCGCCCGAGGGGCAGAGGACAAACACAAGGCTCGTACAGAGGCAGACAATGGCAAGCCCCTACACAAAGAGGAGGTGAGGACAACTCGCAATCTTTCAGAAAGCAAAACCAATGACTTTCCCCTTTGCATGCCAAACAGGTCTCAAATGGCAGCCCCCTTAGGAGGAAAGCTGGCACTATTCTCAAAAAATTGGCATATTGTCACAAAGGACAAATGGATCCTGAACATTATAAACAGAGGCTACAAATTCCATTTTCATACCCTTCCAAAAATGAAAGGCATGCCAAACCTGCCACACAATCAAAGGGCAGAGGCACAAAAGCAAATTTCAGGTCTTATAAACATGAAAGCTATTCAAGAGGTACCTACACACGAACAAGGTCAAGGTTTTTATTCCAGGCTATTTCTGGTGCCAAGGAAGGGAAAAGATTGGAGACCTATTTTGGATCTTTCCATCCTAAACACATTCCTACTCGTACCAAAATTCAAGATGCTCACGCTACAGCAACTTCTTCCCATGCTGGGCAAGGAGTCTTGGCTGGTAACATTGGACCTCAAGGAGGCATACCTGCATGTCCCAATCAGACAAAGTTGCAGAAGATACCTCAGATTTCTTGCAGGTTCAACCCATTATCAATTCTCTGTATTGCCCTTTGTTTTATCTACTGCGCCCAGAGTATTCACGAAATGCCTGGCATCAGTAATTGCCTACTGCAGACTTCAAGGGATACAAATATACCCTTATTTGGACGACTGCCTGATGCAAGCGGACAGCAAGCACATTCTTCTGAAACATCTGGCTTATGTAATAATGTTATTAAACTCTCTAGGATACACAGTCAACAAAGAGAAATCAAGACTAATACCCTCTCGGAAAATAATTTTCCTGGGTGCCAATTTGGACACAAACACCCAGATGGCCTACCTCACGCCAGAGAAGCAGGGGCAACTAATTCAATATTTCAGAACACTGGCAAATTGCACCAGGCTGACTGCAAGGAAAATCCTGCAGGCTCTGGGATTCATGGCATCTTGCATCTTACTAATCCCATGTGCAAAGCTGCATATGAGAAAACTACAATGGTACCTAAAAAACATATATCTCAACACAGCCACAGTTTGGAAACAATAATACCACTAATTCCATGTCTGCAAAAGGAATTTCTGTGGTGGGCTTAAGCATGCCAAACAAACACAGGTCTTCCATTCAGCAAGCCTCAAGCAAATCAAGTCATCACAACAGACTCCTCGGACTACGCCTGGGGGGCGCACATGACAGACCGGTGCATTCAGGGCAAATAGACCCAAAAAGAAAAGCACCTTCACATCAATCAAAAAGAAATGCTAGCAGTGATAAATGCTATTATAGCTTTCAAGGACCTTCTACAACCAGGCCAGCTATTGATAAGAACAGACAACACCACAGTTATGTGGTACATAAACAAGCAGGGAGGAACACATTCTTATCCCCTATGCAGACTGGCCATGTCACTTTGGAACATGGCCATGGACTTACAAATGGAACTACAAGCACAGTACTTGCCAGACAAGGAAAACACGCTGGCAGACAACCTAAGCAGGAATATGACAGATCCTCACATAAGGAAGTTGCATCCAAAAGTTTTTACAGAAATAATCCAAGAATGGGGAAGGCCAGACATAGATCTCTTTGCCTCCCACAAAAATCATCAATTGACAAAATTCTGCTCAAGGATCTTCCATCCAAAGGCCTGGAGAGAGGACACTCTCAGTTGGACATCAATAACAGTTTATGCCTTCCCACCTCTTCCTCTGCTGCCCAACGTCCTATTGAAGACCAGAGCAGACAGACCAAAGATGATACTCATTGCTCCGGACTGGCCAAGGCAACACTGGCACCCACTCCTGAGGAGCCTGACACATTCCCCACCATGGACCCTGCCTCTAATGCCTCTTCTTCTGACTCAGCACAGCTTCAAAACTCTTCACAGTCAGCTGAAAACACTCAATCTAGCCGCATGGAAGATTCCTTAGCATCGCAGCAGGCCCTGCTCTCCAAGGAGGTGCAGGATGTCATTTTGGAGGCCAGAAGGCCATCAACTAGAAAAGCGTACTCTGCAAAATGGAAACGTTTTTGTGTTTGGAATGAGAAAAAGGGCCAGAATCCTGGAAAACTGAATTTACCTCAAATACTACAATATTTGGCTGAACTGCTAAGCAGTGGACTTTCGTTCTCCTCCATCAAAATCCATGCCTCAGCCATTTCTGCAGAATACAACACTGATCCACCTTTATTCTCTCACCCTCTATTAAGACAGTTCCTCAGAGGGGCTAAGAATTTAAGACCTCCAAGAAAACAACCAATACCTGCTTGGGATCTTAATTTCATTCTGGAAAAACTGACTTTGCCTCCTTTTGAGCCAGCTGCCTCATCAGATTTACAATATTTGTCCTGGAAAACAGCTTTCCTTCTGGCTATCACTTCAGCTCGTAGAGTTTCAGAACTACAGGCTCTTATGGCTGTCCAGCCTTTTATCATCTTCCATCAGGACAGAGTTTCATTACGTACCAACCCGTCCTTTATGCCTAAAGTGGTATCCAGGGTAGCTTTAAATCGGGCCATACATTTACCTACTTTTTATCCTAATCCTCAAAACAAAGGGGAGAGATTACTGCATTCCTTGGACATCCACAGACAACTGCGTTATTATTTGGACAGAACAAAGCCTTTCAGAAAAATCAGAACAGCTTTTTGTGGCCTATGCGGTAGGAGCTCAAGGAAAGTCAATATCCAAACAGACAATCTCAAAATGGATAGCCCACTGCATATGCTTTTGCTATTCCTTTCATGGCAAAACTGTACCTACAGGCATTAGAACTCATTCGACCAGGGCCACAGCCACCTCTGCAGCCTTCCTCAGAGGAGTTCCTACCAAGGATATTTTAGAAGCAGCCACTTGGAGTTCTGTGCATAACTTCTCCAAGCACTACAACCTACCATTATACTCCAAATCTAGAGCAGGCTTTGCCACTGCAGTCTTGCAGGGCATTTTGGCTCCTCCTAGCTCCACCTAGTGCCTACCACCCCTTTCTTAGCTTTGGGATTCTACCCATCTGTTATGACTGCAGCTGTATGCACGATGAACATAGTACAGTTTTGTACCTACCATAAATGTAGATGTTCGAGTGCTAATACAGCTGCAGTCCAGGTTTCCCTCCCTCCTTCCCCTCTAGGGGTCTTCTTTTATGGTGTATTTGCTTGCAACTACTGGTCTTTGATTATATTGCATTGCATTATTACATAATTTTATGTATTGCTTTCCTTCTGGGGGCACCTGACATCTGGGGCAAGAAAAACTGAAGAAAATGGCATCGGCTGGTTCTTTTATACCCCTGTCACACTGACGTCAGGGAAGAGGCGACGACAACCGACGCCGGACCTAGACTTTGGAATTCGGCCGACCGAGGACCCGCCTGACGGCAGGAGAACCCATCTGTTATGACTGCAGCTGTATTAGCACTCGAACATCTACATTTATGGTAGGTACAAAACTGTACTTTTTAGACATTGTGGATGATGTTTTCTTAGTATCTAGTCTAAATCCAGATTCTCTGCCTCCTGCTCCAGCCAAACCAGATAGATACTATGAGTGCCTGACTCTCTCAAATTCCTATACAACAGCCCTGTTGCTGATCCAGAGACAATCTCCCAGGGTCCCAAAGGGGCTAAGGCTTCTGTGGCTAAAAATCCTGTACCCTTTGAAAGGGAGCTCCAGAGCACTAGATAGGTGGGGGGAAAAGGTTTACACCTCAGCTACTCTAGCTATGAGAGCACTAAATTGTCAGTTTCACATGCTGAAATATCAGCAATTCCTAATGTCTCAATTAAAACAAAAGATGAGGACACATTCTGAACAGTCTGAATTCAAGGAAATGCAGGATCTGTTGCATGCAGCTGAACAGGTGGGCAAACATACTTTACAATGTGGCTTTGATTCATTGGAAGCTTCCTGTAGAGCAGCTGTGACTGGGTCTGTCATACGCAGACATGCTTGGTTAAAAGAACAAAACCCTGCCTGATCATGTTAAAGCAAAATTATTGGATGCACCTTTACAGCAGGATGTCTTATTTGGTGTCTAAGCAGAAGAAGTTTTAAAGAAAATGGAAGATAAGGCAAAGTCTATGCAGACGGTCAAGGATTTTTTACAGGTACAACCCCCTCGTTTCAGCAGAAAACTGGCCAACAAAAAATTGGTCCTTTCCAGCTTCTGACAGACCACAGAGGGGCAAATGCAGACGCACAAGGGGCAGAGGTCAGTCACAAGGCCCTTACAAACCTCGCCAATGGGGTGCCGCTACCCAGAAAGGAGGAGAAGACAGGCCCCAAACTACTAGAAGACAAACACAATGACTTAACCCTCAAACTTCCAAACAAAACTCTCTTGGCAGCTCCCTTGGGAGGAAAATTAGCACTTTTTACAGACAACTGGCACATCATCACAAAAGACAAACGGGTCCTAGACATTGTCTCACAAGGATACAGATTCCGTTTTCACACCTTGCCAAGGATAAAAGGAATGCCAAACCTGCCACCAAATCAATGGGCAGAGGCACAAAAACAAATTACAGCCCTCATGGACATGAGAGCCATTCAACAGGTACCTACACAGGAGCAAGGGCAAGGATTTTACTCAAGACTCTTTCTAGTCCCCAGAAAGGACAAAGCATGGAGACCCATTCTGGACCTTTCAGTTCTAAACACCAATTTGCAAGTACCCAAATTCAAGATGCTAACACTACAGCAGCAGCTTCCCATGTTGGGCAAGAAGGCTTGGCTAGTAACGTTGGACCTCAAGGAGGCATACCTGCATGTCCCTATCAGACAAAATTGCAGAAGATATCCATTTCATTGCAGGTTCAACCCATTATCAATTCTCTGCACTGCCGTTTGGCTTATCTACTGTGCCCAGGATCTTCACAAAATGCTTGGCACCAGTAATTGCATACTGCAGACAGAGGAATCCAAATATACCCATACCTGGACGACTGCCTTATTCAAGCAGAAAGCAAGGACATTTTTTTACAACATCTGGTGTTTGTCAAACACCTTCTAAGTTGCCTAGGGTACACAGTAAATGAAAAGAAATCAAAACTAGTGCCCTCACAGAACATAATATTCCTGGGTGCCAGCTTGAATACAACGGCCTAGATGGCTTATCTCATGCCAGACAAACAACAACAACTGACTCAATATTTCAAACTAATGACAACAAAGACCCAACTCCCTGCAAGAAAAATTCTGCAGGCCTTGGGATTCATGGCATCTTGCATACTACTAATACCATTTGCAAAACTGCATATGAGGAAATTACAGTGGTACCTGAAAAGCGTATGGACTCAACACAGCCACAGCTTGGAAACAATGATACCACTGATTCCCTGCCTTCACCAGGAGTTTCTATGGTGGGCACAGGCATATCACCTCAACAAGGGTCAGCCTTTTACCTTACCCACAGCCAGGCAAACTATAACAAGAGATGCATCGGACTATGCCTGGGGAGCACACATGACAGGGCAATGCATTCAAGGCAAATGGACTACAGATCAAAAGCATCTGCACATCAATCAAAAAGAAATGCTAGCTGTACAGAATGCCCGAACAGCTTTCAAGGACCTCTTACACCCAGGACAACTAATAATAAAGACATAAACAAGCAAGGGGGTACACATTCCTACCCTCTATGCAGCAATGATCTTGTGAAACACAGCACTGACTTACCAAGTTCAATTACAAGCACAGTTCCTGCCAGGAAAGAAAAACACATTGGCAGACGACCTAAGCAGAAACATCATGGATCCCCATGAGTGGAAACAGGATCCACAAGTATTTGCAATGATAACTCAAAAATGGGGCTGCCCAGACATATATCTGTTTGCCAACCCCCAAAACTACCAACTTCAAAAATTTTGCACAAGGACATTCCACCCACAAGCTTGGAAGGTGGATGCCCTCACATTCAGTTGGAAAACATTGACAGTGTATGCCTTCCCTCCACTGCCTCTTCTAGCAAAGGTGCTGCTGAAAGTCAGATTAGAGAGGCCACAAATGATACTCATTGCTCCAGACCGGCCACGCCAACACTGATACCCAATACTAAGGAACATGGCCCACAGCCCACCATGGATTTTACCATAAATTCCTCACCTGCTCACACAGCAAGACAGTCCGATTCTACACAGCCAGCTCAAGACTTTAAATCTGGCTGCATGGCAAATCACCTAAACAACCAGCCAACTCCTCTATCTAAAACTGTTATGGATGTCATTCTGGAAGCCAGGAAGCCCAGCACCAGGAAAGCCTATTCAGACAAATGGAAAAGATTTTGCACCTGGAAGCAGGCTAAAGGACAAAATCCCCTTGAGCCAGATATTCCTCAGATTCTACAATATTTAACTGAAATGTTGCAAAACGGACTTTCCTTTTCATCTATTAAGACCCACGCCTCAGCGATTTCAGCTCACTACAACACGGATCCTCCTTTATTTTCACATCCACTCCTAAGACAGTACCTCAGAGGGGCCAAGAACATAAGACCGCCCAAGAGAGCACCAAATTGGGATCGCAACTTTGTCCTGGAAAAGCTTACACTGCCGCCTTTTGAATCAGCTTTCTCAGCTGATTTAAAGTTTCTATCATGGAAAGCTGTCCTGCTGCTAGCAATAACTTCAGCCAGAAGAGTCTGAGCTACAGGCACTAATGGCAGTGGAGCCTTTCCTCATTTTTCATCAAGACAGAGTCTCTCTACGAACTAACCCCTCCTTTATGCCAAAGGTGGTATCCAGTGTGGCCCTAAACCAAACCATTCATTTACCCACCTTTTTCCCAAACCCCCAGAACAAAGGAGAAAGACTCCTGCACTCCTTGGACATTCACAGGCAACTACGTTACTACTTGGATAAAACTAAAGCTTTCAGAAAATCTGACCAGCTCTTTGTATCCTATGCTACAGCATCACAAGGAGAAGCTATCTCAAAACAGTCCATTTCAAAATGGATACGACATTGTATACATTTCTGCTACACTCATCATGGAAAACCAGTTCCTGCAAGCATTAGGTCCCACTCTACCAGGGCTACAGCTACATCTACAGCCTTTCTCAGGGGGGTACCAACCAAGGATATTCTGGAAGCTGCAACTTGGAGCTCAGTGCACACCTTCACCAGACACTATCACTTACCTCTATACTCTGACTAGAGCTGGGTTTGCCACTGCAGTTTTGCAGGGCCTACTAGCTTCTTCAAACCCTGTTTAACTCCACCACCCATCCTTAGCTTTGGGATTCAACCCAAGTGTGATGACTGCAGCAGGGTAACACGATGAACATAGTACAGTTTTGTACCTACCATAAATGTAGATGTTCGAGTGTTCACCCTGCTGCAGTCCAGGTTACCCTCCCTCCATCCCCTCTGACCTAGCTGAACCTTTCTATGCCTTTCTATCTGATACAACCTTTGTGGTGTATTTGCTTATAGCTGAAGGTATGGTTTGAATGTTCTTTACATGTTTTATTGGCAATATGTAGTGACCTATTGGGGGGGCACCTGACATCTGGGGCACGAAAAACTGAAGAAAATGGCATTGGATGCCTCTTGTATACCCCTGGCGCACTGATGTCAGGGAAGAAGCGACAGCAACCGACGCCGGACCAAGACTTTGGAACTCGGGCCGACTGCGGGACCGTCTAATGGCAGGATAACCCAAGTGTGATGACTGCAGCAGGGTGAACACTCAAACATCTACATTTATGGTAGGTACAAAACTGTACTTTTCTGCTATTCACAGCATGGCAAATCAGTGCCTAAGGGCATTAGGCCACATTCAACCAGAGCAACAGCCACTTCAGCCGCCTTCCTCAGAGGAGTACCAAACAAAGACATCTTAGAGGCTGCAACTTAGAGTTCAGTGCATACTTTTACAAAGCACAGTCACTTACCTCTCTACTCTAAATCCAGGGCAGGCTTTGCCACTGCAGTTCTGCAGGGCCTGATAGCCTCTCCTACTCCTATTTAGCACCAGCCTCCCAACCTTACCTTTGGTATTCAACCCAATTGTAATGACTGCAACAGTGAAACACGATGAACATAGTACAGTTGTGTACCTACCATAAATGTAGATGTTCGAGTGTATTCACTGTTGCAGTCCAGGTTACCCTCCCACCATCCCCCTTTTCCTTTGTTGGGGCTTATCTGTACTTCTCTATTCTATACAACCTATGTGGTGTATTTGCTTGTAGATGAAGGAAAAGTTATTTTTGTGCAAGCATGCTTGTCATAATTTAGCCTACCATTTTAGGGGCACCTGACATCTGGGGCAAGAAAAACTGAAGAAAATGGCGTCTGCTGCATCTTTTATGCCCCTGGTGCACTGACGTCAGGGAGGAGGGGACAGCAACCGACTCCGGACCTAGAATTTGGAACTCGGGCCAACTGCAGGTAGCCTGCCAGCAGGATAACCCAGTTGTAATGGCTGTAACAGTGAATACACTCTGACATCTACATTTATGGAAGGTACACAACTATACTTTTCTATTGCCTATTTAAAAAAAAAAATCTTTGATCATTGTTTTACACTTCTACCAAACATTATTGTGTGGATTATTTCCTGTGGAGTCAGGCTGCCTCACACATTGGTGCTTCTTTAGGATTCAGCCTTTTGTGCCTTTGTGTTTTGATCTTCCTATGCCTTCCTTGTGTGTAGTATGAAAAACACTGACGGATTCAACACCCAGGAAGCAACGACCACTTCAATTTTCCATCAACGAACTCTTTTATTAGTTAAAGTACAGACAGACAATCGCTTTCACGCACCTAAGTGCGCTTCCTCAGATCTTCACATTTACATAACGTTTTCCATGTAGTATATATACCCAGTAAAGTTCAATTAGGCTAAGTTAAATTCAATTAATTATTCACTTAGTGTGATTATTCAATCAACATATAAAAAGCATAATTAGTGTACATAAAGAGCCAGTGCAAGACAAATTCAACGTAACACTTCTGCAAAGCCATTCAAGACCTAAAGTTTCATCAATGAACATGATGGTATATATTACAAAAATATTGACATATTAAAATGTATTCAGCAAGAAGTTTAAAAAACCATTCATTATATAATGAATCCTTGATGCTCATATAAAGAATATGTATACTAAATGCATAGAGACTTCTACGTAAGGCTTAAAGTTCTCAAGGAACATATATACATAAGGTGTTCTATTATATTTCATTTTAAAACTTACAAATAAAATATAAAGTATATATAAACACTTTTTCTATATAATTTATAATCTAAAAACCTTTAAAAATGTATATACACATGTATTGAATACATGTAGTGAAAAATATACGTATATATATATATATATATATATATATATATATATATATATATATATATATATATATATATGCCCTATTCCATTTATATTAAATAATAAATAATAATAAAATCCGAAGATATGCATAACCATTGATCTGAGTATACATATAAATATATATAATGTTGTATCTTAATAAATATATAAATATTAAATATACTAATATAAATCAATCAAATCAACTGTATAAAAATATGTAAAATATATATGTTAGCAGCATTATGGAGTATATTATATGATGCATTTGCATAAAACCAACACCCTATTAAATAAATATAATCTTCATTTGTGGATGCAGTATATACTTTTGAGTAGCAAATCTGTACAACGCTTTTAAATTATGTAAAGTGAGTAAAAGTGAGAAAATATATATACATATTGATGATTTTGTTACTTATATATCCTCCTATCTAATACTGGTTTGATGCAAATACTTTGATTCAAACCTGGGTGTAAGTGAGCACCTAATCTTAAAATCCATGATAATTCAATGTTTGCTAAAGTGTTCACATTGTCACCCCATCTTTTATTTAGGCCTACCAGCTGCAGTACTCTAAATCTGAAACTATGTTCTCTAAACTCATTTATGTGTTTTGCTAAGGCATTTTTTTCATTGTTCCTCTTTATCTCATAAATATGATTATATATCCTCTGTTTAAATTTTCTCTTTGTTAGGCCAACATAGAATGCTTCACATTTTGTGCATGTCGCTAAATATATCAAATTCATAGAGTTGCAGCTTGCATAAAATTTCGGTTTAAATATAAAATCCATTTTGGGGTGTTTATATATTTGTGTATCACTAATGTGTCGACACATATTACATCTTGTACATGGAAAGGTACCTACAGTCTTGAAATGTGTCTGTTTATTTATCTTGTCCTTACCCTCTTTAAAGCATAATAACTGTTTTAAGTTAGGTGAATTTTTATATACAAACTTCGGTTGCTCTCCTACTATATTCCTAATAGCTTCATCTGTAATCAGGACCTTCCAATTATGTTTGATTATGTTCCTTAAATCAAGGTTATCATTTGTGTATTGCATAATATATGCTACTCTATTGTTATCATTTGATGCTGCCCCTTTATTCACTTTGTGTTTTCTAAAAGTTATCCTACTGCTCTGTGCTGACTCAACTGCAGTATCATGTGTTGAAAGAGTTTCATTCTTTATATCTTACACTAATTTTCTGTTATAACCTCTCTCTAAAAATAGCTTCTCCATATTATCTGCTTCCTTCATTAACACTTGTTTGTTGCCACATAACCTCCTTATTCTGATATATTGACTTTTGATTATGCCTGGAAACACGTCTAGGATGCATGCTATTATAATGTAGAAGGGTGTTCCTCCAGCACGACTTCCTGTATAAATTAGTTTGTATCTGGTTTCCATTGATTATGATGTTAATATCTAAGAAACTAACCTGAGTATAAGACCACTCCATAGTAAATTTTAAAAACTTAGTAGTAGACTCTAGATATGTTAAAAACTCATTAAATTCATTCAGGGTACCTTCCCATAAAATCAGAATGTCATCTACAAATCTTCTATACATTCTGATATTATTCTTATATCTTGCATCATTAAATAAAATATTTTTCTCCCAGTTAAAAACCACTAGGTTAGCATAAGTGTTCGCAACAGGAGTGCCCATGGCTACTCCCCATTGCTGTAAATAGTACTTGTCTTTAAACATAAATACATTATTTTCAAGAACCATTTGTAAAAGAAAAGACAGCAGAATTTGTTCATCTGTATCAAAATCTGTATCTAGGTTAAACACTTCCCTCATGGCTTGCAAACCATCTTCATTCGGTATGCTAGTGAAGAGGTTTTTAACATCTAGAGTTATCAAAATGCAACCATCCAGTACATTTATATAATTCATATTAAACTTTTTAATATCGTCCAATAGATGATATGTATCTTTAAGGATGGTAGGGATGGAGTCCAACTATAGGTCTTAATATAGTTTCTAAATATACAGATACATTTGAAGTGACCCATCCCCTACCTGAAACAATCGGACGCATGGGAAGTGGAAATATTCCTTTGTGTACCTTAGGTAAACCTTTCATACAAGGTATCAATGGCAGATCAATAACTAAAAAATCATATAATTCTTTATCCACTTGTCTACACATTAGGAGATCATAAATATTGTCATGTACATTCTGTATGATCTTAGATACATCAACAGCAGATATGGCAGTATATGTTTTTGTATCATTCAAAAGTGTGTTCATACTTTCTATATAATCTGGTGTATCCATAAGTATTATACCACCCCCTCTGTCAGCTGGTTTTATAGTTATCATATCATCTTCTTTCAATTTTATTAATGAATCAATTTCTGAGCTGGTCATATTATAAAATCTATTTCTCTTTTTGTTGCCTTCTGTATAATACTTATAGAAGTCATTCTCACAGATTCTGATAAAACATTCAACATTGCTGGGTGTGGGTGGAATAAAACTACTTTTCTTTTTCAAAGATACACTTGCACTAGCTTCAATTGCTCCAGTATGTGTGTGGAAATGCATTCCTTGTGTGTAGTTTAATTTGTACTACTTTGTACTCTTATCAACAACACCACTGCTGCAAGGGGTCCTTTGTTATAACAGATAAGGGCTCACCATATCAGTTGATCTAACAGAATCCTGTAAGCAGGCTCTTGTTACCTTTTTGCTGTCCCTTTGTGTTATGATTGCCTCCCCATTTAGCATTGGCAAATATATAGTCTTTCAACAGGTAAGAATCTGGTTTTATGTTTTTGGTTTGTCTGTCTTTCATAAGTGTTAACTCATTGTCACTTCATGACATTGTGCACACTGGAAAGGAGCACCATCCAAAGCGTGGAAAGTAGGCATTTTTTAATAACTGTGCTATCTGGAGATATCAAAAGAGGAAATCTTGACAGCTTTCCACTGGAGAGAGCTGCCTCACTGATCATCCAATGCAATGAATGCATATTTTATTTCTGTAGAGTGTTGTAGTACTGTCTTTAAATCTGCACCCCGGGCACTTCCATTGTGTATGTGACAGATGGAAAGCTATGGTCTCACAATCCACACCACTGAATATTATGTGAAGGATGATTAGATTTAAGAGGGTATGGTAAATGCTCACTGCTACTCATGGTAATAGCAAACGCCTATCAAGTCCAAATAAGCTTCCTACTATCTAAGTGCAAACCAAAATTATAATGACTAGCTCCTCAGGTTTTCCCTCATTTTAGACTGAGCCCAGTGTATTCCAGTGCAATCTTACCATAAGTAAGTGAAAGCTGTCCAATATTATTTTGCATTCAAATACACAGTATTTTTCAGGAAAGATTAATGATTGCCTTTCTAATCCCAGCATCCCATTCCCTACCTTTAAATTAATTATAGCAGCTGGGACCACTCTAGCCCATCAAAAACACAATTACAGATTAAACTGGAAATAAGCGAATCATAATACAACTCTTTTTATGAAATAAGTAAAATTAAGAAGTGTATTTTGTAAAATTAAACAACTTTACAGTTGAACAAAAAATATCAAATGTATTAAAACAGATGGCATAAATCATATTAATTTATCTGTAGTGATCAAGGCCAGTAGCTGACTGTTTTCTTGATTTTCTATTTACTTTTGACTTGCAAGTCCAAACAGCAGTTGCTCAATTTCTCAGGCAATAGATCTTTCAGCATAAGTTTTGTCCAAGAATAATATGCAGAGTTCAGAAGCAAAACACCAAAGGCAGTAATTACAATGGTAGTTGTAAGTAGATATGCCTGACAGTTGCAACCCCAGCCATAGGATGTGAAGCTGTAGCTTCTCAGTGCAGCATTAGATAGATTTTTCAGTCCTTATGTTCTGGTGTGACATGATCTTCACCTCTAAACATGACCTTTACTATAGTAAGCAAGGGAAAAGTAAGCAAGTAAAAGGGAAAAAGGGGCCTGTACAAGAAAAAATGGAAAGGAGAACAGAAGGAAAATCTTTTTGGAGGCCCATGGTCCTTAAACCACCAGGACATATCTGTAATTATACAGTTTTTTTCATCACTTCAGTCCATCTTTCCCCTCCTTGAACCTTCAGGATAGTAGGCAGGGTGATCCAGTGCCTAAAGCTTTGATTGTTATGACAAGAGACAAATGAGTCCCAGAGATTACAACACATGGTTACAAGCTCCAGCTCATAAATATATAAGATTAGGCATTCCTCTTTGCCAGAAGACCAAATACATTTAATATCCTTATTATTCAGTAGCTTCTGCAACTGCGTGTAATTTAATAGAACCTGTACCAAGGCAGGACCAAAACAGGAGAATTCTATACAGAATTGTTCTTACTGCCTAGAAAGGAAGTGTCATGGGCACACATCCTGGACCTTGCAAGACTTGTCTCTTGTCTCATGATCCCAAAATTAGAAATGGTGACATTGTAGGCTTGCTAACCACTCCTGCTTTTTATTTCTCATTCCCTGGTGAGGTAACATTAGATCTCAAGAGTACCTATACATAGTTATCCACAAGCACCACTGGTGCTTTGTTGGGTTTGAGGCAATGAGCTCCCAGTATGTTTACTTCCTTGTCATTTGCATTGGCTTCCAAATGGATCCAGTAATTTCCTACTGCAGGATAAAAGGCATTCACATCAACCCCTAGCTAGATGATCATCTCATACAGGCATTGTGAGAATTGGGCGGCAGACAGTTTCTTTTAATTTTATCATGGACTTTTTTCTAATGGTTCTTCAGCATTCCAAATTCTTCACTCATCCCTTCAAAGAGTGATATTCCTCAGAGCACATTTGAACTTGAGCAGCCACAAGACCCCCCCCCCCCCCAAGAAAAGATGGAATACTTGGTGCAGTATTTCTTCAAGGTAGTAGTGAAGTATGCCTTAGGGCACTGGGATAAATATGATGCACCATACTAATGGTATCCACTTGTGGGGTGCACATGAAGAATCTGCAGTGGTACCCAAGATCCACTAGGACACCTAAAACTTTCACTCATTAGGAGAGATGATACCTCATTTACCCTGCATTTCCAAGGAGCTGACATGACATCCATTCATGTGACACAGAACAAAGGGGGACCCTTCACTCATTCAAACCAAAATCAATAACCAAATAAACTTTAGATGCAGCTTGTAGAGTGTATCCAGGGAGCTTGAAAGTACCAGTCTGTTGCGATGCAGCCAAAAGAAGTGCATAAATGTGAAATGGATGGTGTCTCTGGTGCTTTTGTATTTCAAGGCCTTCAAACTAATCTGTAAAACTGATCCTACAGATGACAGCAGACAACACTACAGTAATGTGGTACATGAAGCAGCAAGGGAGAACTCATTCCTGTCCCTTATGCAGGCTAACTGACTAGGCAGTAGTGCTCCAGTCACAGATGACCTTAGACAATTTGCATTTTGTCACAGTTGAACTCAGTGGCAGACCAGTTGAAAAGGTCATCACACAGATGTTTTCCTCCGGATGAGTCCACTCTAGTGGGTGTTGCACATTTATTTTCATCCTTATGGACCACAGTTTTTTGGTGGTTCCAAGCATCAAACATTTGTTAATGTTTTGCTGAAGAGCACTGTCTGAGACTTACTTTTGAGGGTGATCCTGAAAGAAGGGGGAACCAAAGATGCTCTTTATAGCCCTGATGTTCTTTGTGTTTCAGTGTTGCAGTCGTTACATTTGTGTTATTTGCCTGCAGGTAGCCCTCAGCCAGCCTAATTATCAGAGTCTTGGATTCCTGCATCGGATGCTCTCTTCTTCCATGACGTCAGGTCGTCAGGGGTATAAAACATGCAGCCGATGCCATTACATCAGTCTTTCTTGCCGGATGCAGAAGCAGTTCGCAACTACCAGTTGGCTGATTCCTGAAATGTTTGTTTTTGAGTTTCAGAACCAAAGTCTTCAAAAAAGCTAAGTACCCCATTGGGGATCATTTTTCTTGCTCTTAACTGATGTCAGTAAAAGGTAACAATTGTCTTACCTGTGGAAAGCAAATACCTCATAAAGATTTTAATTCGTGCTGCATTCCTTGCCTAGGCCCAGACCACAACGTCCCTCGCTGTCGGTTTTGTGCCTTATTCAACCCATGAACTATTCGTCGTCGGTCTATTTTTGCAGCAAATTATTTTGATACTCTGTATAACTATCCAGAAATGGCTTTGGTAAGCCATCCAACTACCGATATTCCAAAAAAATGGAAGGATAAAGATGGAAACAGACCGCATTGGTCCAAAACTGCCGATGATGCTTCAGTTAAGCTAGTCGCCAGTCTGCCGGTACTCAGTGAGGTGCTTTCGCAGCCCCTGATACCCGCTACTTCAGATTTGCAGGCCGCTACTGAGACCCATTCAGAGTCTGGTATGCCGCGAGATGCTTCTTAGACTATAGAACCTACGGATGTCTCTACCTTGGATGGGTCCAGAGCCACTGTGCAGGCACCGGCTTTTGAGGGTGTATTCAGGCCTACCAACTTGCATTTTAAACCGACGTCATTGTCTTCATCCAGGCCTAAAACTCGACCCACGCCTAGAAAACCGACGTCCAAACCGCATGATCAGGCCCATATGCCTAAAAAAATGCTTAGAATGGCTGAAGACCTTATTACTTTAATTAGGGGAAGCCAGCCCCCCCCCCCCCTCTAAGAGACCTAGAACTGATTTTCATTCTGATTCTTATGGTTAGGATTCTGATATTTCTGTTTCTTCCTATTACCAGGATTTGCTTTTATCTACCTATAAGGATTCTGATGCAGAGGATTCCATTCCCTCTGCTTACCCTCCAGAAGATTTTTCACAAGATGGGTTGCAAACTGGCTGAGTGACAGAACCCACAGGGTCAGAGTTGCTGGCGCCATGTCAGACTCAAAGCCTGTCACAAGTGGTGTACCACAGGGCTCAGTCCTGGGCCCACTCTTGTTTGGCATCTACTTTTCTGAAGTACAAGCAAACACAGGAGGGTTATGGCTGACAAAGTTTGCAGATGACTGCAAACTGGGCGCCATAGTAGAAAACACATCTGACACAGATATCCTTCAGAAGGGTCTCACAGAAACGGATAACTGGTGCCAGAGCCATGGCCTAAAGTTAAATGCCAAAAAATGCATAGTCATACCCTTCGGGAAAAACAAGGTTACCCCTAGCTACCAAATAGGTGGCAATCCACTGAGTACAGAAGAAGTTATCAGGGACCTGGGGACCCAGGTTGATAGAAGTCTGTCATTCGACACCCATGTAGCTAAAGTAGTTAGGAAGACCTTCTACATTGCCCACCTTATCATGAAGGGATTCTCATCTAGATCAAGGGAGGTCATAGTCTCCCTATACTCATCACTCATCAGACCAATGATTGAGTACAATGCCCCATTCGGAATGTATCTGACCCGACACTTGCAGCAGCTGGAGAGGCCACAAAAGTTCCTCACCAAAAGGATAAAGGGTCTCAAACATCTGTCCTATGCTGCCCGACTGAAAGAACTCCAGCTCTATTCAGTCGCCACCTTGCTCAGAGGTGACCTTTGCCTAACATACAAGGCCATGTCAAACCCAGATTTGATGAATATGCTTCACCTCAAAAATCTAGATCCGTCAGAGCCACAAGGGCGGAGACTTAAACCTCGACACGGCTATTAATAGGACGTGCTGGAGGGATAGATTCATCACCCAAAGACTCCCTATGCTGTGGAATAAAATCCCGGTATATGTGAGGCAGAGCACCTCGCTGGCCTTGTTCAAGAGAAATCTTGACCAATGGATGGGAGATCGCAGATATACCCCAGGGATTACCTCAGTGTCACTGCTCAACAGAGGCACAGCAAAATAATGGGTATAGTTCCCCATACTAAAGGGGTGGTGTAAGCCACAAAACTATGGGCTAGGCTTGTAAATGCCCTCGGGCAGATAGCCTAGTATGAACCTATGAACCTATGAACCTTTTGTTGAAACCTTGCACACACTTAGGGAGCTTTTCCCTGGGAAAGCCAGGATTACTCTGACTCCAAAAAGAGGCTTAGGGAATTCTTACTCCTTCCTCAACACAGGCCTTTTGTTCTGGACATTGTAGATGATGCGTTCTTGGAATCTAGCCTGTCCCCAAACACTTTACTCCAGCTCCCAGAAAACCTGACCGGTATTAGAGTATCTGACCTCTCACAAGTTCCACTTCAAGAATCCTACTGCAGATCCAGAGACCATTTCCAAAGGTCCAAAGGGCATTAAGGCTACTGCTGCCAAAAATCCTACCCCTTCTGATAGAGATTCTAGTGCCTCGGACAGATAGGGCAAGAAGGTATACACTTCTGCTACTTTAGCTATTAGGGCTTTAAATTGCCAGTTTCATATGTTACAAGTACCAGCAGCATATTATGGGACTACTTAAACAGAAAATGATGTTGATTCCTGACTATGCTGAGCACACAGAATTACAGGATCTAATGCATTCTGTTGAACAAGTTGGTAAACATACTTTGCAGTGTGGGTTTGACTCTTTAGAAGCATCTTGCAGGGCTGCTGTCACTGGGTCTGTACTTAGAAGGCATGCTTGGCTTAAGGAGCAAAACTTGCCAGATCATGTTAAAGCTAAATTACTGGATGCTCCCTTAATTAAACCAAGACTGCCTGTTTGGCAACAAAGCAGAAGTAGTCCTCCAAAAAAGATGGAGGAAAAAGCTAAATCTATGCAAACTGTTAAAGATTTCCTGCAAGTACAGCCTCCTAAATTTAGTAGGCATTGGCCTTCAAAGACTGGTCCTTTCCAGTCTCTTCCAGGCCTCCTCAGTCCAAACCCAGGAACAGCAGACCACCTAGGTTACAGTCTCAGGCTGCGCACAGGCCTAAGCAGTGGGTGGCTCCCACTTCCAAAACAGGAAGTAGTAAGACACCCCCCCCCCCCACGGAAAAATGTCACAATGACTTAACCTTACCCCTTCCAAGCCCGGCACAACTGCCTGCTCCCTTAGGAGGAAAACTCGCCCTGCATACAAAAAACTGGGAACTCATTACCCAGGACAAATGGGTTTTAAATATAGTTTTCCAAGGATACAAATTCCACTTCCACTCCCTACCAACCTCAAATGCTTGTCCAGACCTACCCCCAAATCAGTGGGCAGAGGCTCACCAGCAGGTGTTCTCTCTTCTAAGTATCGGGGCTATTCAACCTGTCCACGCAGAAGAAAGGGGACAAAGTTTTTATTCAAGACTTTTCCTGGTACCCAGAAAAGACAGCTCCTGGTGTCTTCTCCCGGACCTCTCTATTCTAAACACCTTTTTGGTAATCCCAAAATTCAAAATGCTAACACTTCAACAGCTGCTTCCTGTGCTAGACAAAGATGCCTGGTTGGCCACCTTAGACTTAAAGGGAGCTTACCTGCACATTCCAATAAGGGAATCTTGCAGGAAATGCCTACGCTTCAGGGAAAGCTCCATGCACTATCAGTTCTCTGCACTTCTGTTTGGCTTATCTACTGCGCCCAGGGATTTCACAAAATGTCTAGCTCCAGACATTGCATTTTGCAGGCAGAGAAATATTCAAATATACCCATACCTGGACGATTGTCTGATTCAGGCAGAAAGCCATGACTTGCTATTAAAACATCTGGCATTCGTAAAGAAGCTTTTAACCTCACCTGGGGTACACCATAAACGAAAAGAAATCTCACCTAGTACCCTGCCAACAGATTGTATTCCTGGGAGCAAGCTTGAACACAACTTCACAGATGGCTTTCCTTACTCCAGAGAAACACGTTTATTTGACAACCTACTTCAAACTACTGGCCACAAAGACCCAGCTATCTGAAAGAAAATTCTGCAAGCCGTGGGGTTCATGGCCTTCTTGCATTCTACTAATTCCATATGCAAGACTGCATATGAGGAAACTACAATGGTATCTAAAAAGCCTCTGGTGCCAACATTCTCAGGACTTGGAATCAATGATTCCTATCATTCCTTGTATAAAGACAGAGTTCCTTTGGGCAGAGGCTTGCTACCACAACAAAGGGCTCCCTTTCACTCTACCCCCTGCCACCCAAACCCTAACAAAAGACTCATCAGACTATGCATGGGGGGGGGCTCACTTGGCAGGACAGTGCATTCAGGGCAAAGGGAACCAGAGTCAGCTGCACCTGCATATCAACCAAAAAGAAATGTACAGAATTCCCTGACAGCCTTCAAGCACCACATCCTTCCAGGACAATTATTGGTAAAGACAGACAACACCACAGTTGTTGTGTCTTTCGGCTCTTCCCGGTTAGGGGTCGCCACAATGGAACTCCGGTCTGCTAATGATTGGCAGTGGATTTTTTACGTGCCGAGTTGCCAGCCCTGATGCACAACCTTCAACAAAGGTACGCCCATTCACGCATGTATCTACACAGAAGACGCTCTAGCTGAGAATCGAACATGACAATGTCTTACTGTAAGGCGACAATGCTACCGCAGCACCACCACCGCAGGTCGTATGTGGTACATAAATAAGCAGGGGGAACCCACTCACATCCTCTATGCAGACTAGCCATGGCTCTGTGGAACACAGCTTTGAGCTACCAAGTGCACCTACAAGCTCAGTTCTTGCCAGGCAAGCTAAATTCACTGGCAGATGACCTAAGCAGAAATCTCATGGACCCACACGAATGGAAACTGGAACCAAAAATATTCAACCTCTTGAGGAACAAATGGGGGGGGGGGGGCTCCAGACATGGACCGGTTTGTCTCCCTCAGAACTACCAATTGGACAAATTCTGCACAAGGACTCCCCGCAGTCAAGCTTGAAAGTGGATGCCCTGTCCTTTACCTATGAAAGCCTCTCGGTTTATACCTTTCCCCCTCTGCCTCTCCTCTCGAAGGTTCTGCTAAAGATCAAACAGGACAAGCCAAGGACAATACTGATTACACCAGACTGGCAATGCCAGCATTGGTACCCCCTCTTGCGCAGTATGATACTGCTGCAGCCATGGCACCTACCCTCAGACACCTTCCCTGCGGACCCAGCAGGCTGGCAAGATTCTGCACCCTCAGCTTCAAACCCAGAATCTTGCAGCCTGGCTAATTCCTTGAGCTCTCCAATAACATCCCCCAGTAAGCAGGTGCTAGATGTCATTCTGGAAGCAAGGAGGCCTAGTACTAGAAAATCCTATGCTGAAAAGTGGAAAAGATGCTGTTCCTGGAGCCAGACTCATGGGATGATGGGCACAACGATGCCCATCTTATCTCATTCTGCATTACTTAACAGAAATCCTCCACAAGGGTCTATCCATGTCGTCAATTAAAATTCATCCCTCTGCCATTTCAGCACATTATAATACTGAACCCCCCTCCTTCTCTCACCCCCTGCTAAAGTAATTCCTCAGAGGGGCCAAAAATTTAAGATCCCCCCAGGCGAGCCCTTACTCTAGCCTGGAACCTTAACTTTGTATTGGAAAAGCTCACTCTCCCTCCATTTGAACCAGCTGCCACTGCAGAGTTTAAATTCCTTTCTTGGAAAACAGCCTTCCTTCTAGCCATTACTTCAGCAAGAAGAGTGTCTGAATTACAGGCCCTCATGGCAGTGGGAGCCCTTCATTATCTTCCATGCAGACAGGGTTTCCCTCAGGACCAATCCTTCCTTTATGCCAAAGGTGGTGTCTAGTGTGGCCCTAAATCAGTCCATTCATTTGCTTACCTTTTTCCAGAATCCACAAAATAAAGGAAAACTGATACTGCACTCTTTGACGTGCACAGACAACTTAGATTTTATTTGGACATGACTAAGCCTCTCAGAAAATCAACAGCTGCTAGTTGTCTTTGCTGCAGGGCAGAGAGGAAAGGCCATTTCAAAGCAAACCATTTCTAAATGGATAGCCCATTGCATTAATTTCTGCTATAAACACCATGGAAAACCTACCCCACAGGAGATAAGATCACATTCCACCAGGGATGCATCTACCTCTACAGCCTTTCTCAGAGGAGTCCCCACCAAGGGCATCCTAGAAGCTGCTACCTGGAGCTCTGTACATACCCTTCACCAAGCATAATCACATGCCTATTTTTTTATAAATCCAGAGCTGGTTTTGCCACTGCAGTCTTGCAGGGCTTAATAGCTGGTCCTAATGTTCTCCTCCCTTCCTTAGCTTTGGGAATCAGCCCAAAAGTAATGACTACAACAGTGAAACACGAAGATCATAGTACAGTTGTGTACACTTACCATAAATGTAGATGTTGGAGTGTTTTCACAGTTGCAGTTCTGGTTACCCTCCCTCCAGCCCCCTGACTTCTCTTGGCTCTACCTTTCCTTCTCGTTTGGTGTATCTAAGCTTTTTGGTGTATTTGCTTTTTGATGGGGGTGTACCATAACATATAATTGCTTCCCATTGTGGGGGGGCACATGACGTCTGGGGCAAGAAAAACTGATGTAATGGTGTCGGCTGCATGTCTTATACCCCTGACAACCTGACGTCATGGAAGAAGAGAGCGCATCTGAAGCAGGAATCCAAGACACTGGTATTCAGCCCGGCTGAGGGCTACCTGCAGGCAGATAACCCAAATGTAATGACTGCAACAGTGAATACACTCTAGCATCTACATTTATGTTAAGTGTACACAACTGTCCTTTTTTGGCCCAGGCAACACCAGTTCTCCCTTTTTGTGCTTGCCCCCTCTGCAGTCAGACCTCTCGTCTCAGAACAACAGACCCCCCCCCCTCATATATCCAAATCTGACTTGTACTATGTTCTTCTGTTAAGGAATATGGTGACTTATGTCCATTAACAGAACCTTGTCTGTGTGTTGTGTTGTGTTGTAACACCCGCATAGAGAATGTATCTCAATGAGTCTGAGGTTCGACTGACCTTATTTTTTTTGGTCTCTTTGTTGTGACATGTCCCTGTGGGGCTGTAAGATGGCTCTAGTTTACCTCTGGTTTGCTTATACTGGTAGGCTAGCCTACCATGAGTTACTCTGTTTTGACTCACTACTATTCATGAGTTTGTCAAATATGCCTTTGTTTTCATTAAGCATATATTTAGCTTTCCACTGGTGTTATTGAAAAGTTGATCTGATAAAGTCCAGTTGGGCAAACAAGCTTATAAATAAAGGCAGTTATTCAAGCGACCAGCTCTGATTGAGTTTTTCTTCAGTACTTTTACAGAAGAGGAATTAGCATCTTAAGTTGTGGACTTATTACTGCTGCGTTTACTTCAGGGTGGAGTTTTTATCTTTAAATAACAATGATGTGAGGGTAGCCTGCTATTTTCACACTGGGGACAGCTACCTCCTTGCATCTCTGTTGTGTTTTATATATTCAAATATTGAAACTTCTACAGTTCACAGCCTAGACAATTTGGCATTTTACTATTCTGACACCAATGTACTGAGGACATGAGGCTAGGAAGCTTACCAGTACTAAACCCTACTTATCCAAATGAAGAAGTTTTTTTGTCTGCTACAAAAAGAAGCAGAATCCCAATATATAGTATCCAGTGTCCCTGATTTTTTCAGTGTTTAAGTGAACTGTAATTCAGGATGGACTGTATGCCTCCAGTCAGATGCACCTGTTGTCTTTCAACCTGCTTCCCTTTGGTGCACTACTGGCAGCCTGTTAAACATTTACTCATTGGAGTCTTGCATTTGGGACCACCCAGAAAGAGAGACTCCACCTTGTGACTTGAACTGTCTCCTAGAAGAATTGACCCAGTTGCCATTTGAGACTGAAGCCACAACCTCCCTCAGATATCTGACTTTGAAGACTGCCATCCTACTGGCAATCATATGCAAAGAGCACTTAAGAATTCTAAGTACTCCTGTAAAATACTCTCTTTAACGACTTGTTTTAGCCTTCCTTTATGCCAAAAGTTGTCAGACTTTTCTCTGTTACCTTTCGTGTCTCAGCACTTTTGAACTGAAATAATCCTATATTCTCTAGATGTATATTGGCATCTAAGGTATTAATTACACAAACAAAAATGCTGTAGACTTGCAACAATAACCTAAATGGAAAAACATAGTACAGATCTGTAAGAAAAAGTGCAATAGTAGATGTTTGAGTAGATCACTGTCGCAGTACTATTCCCCATGCCTTCTTTCTGTGTTTGCACTATTTATGGCTGGAAGAGGCTGGAATATTCAATCCATATGGTTATCTTATCCATCCTTCTCCTTTCTGTCCTTATAAAGCCTCATGCCTGCTCTGGTCTGGAGCAAGAAAAAAGTTTCCCCAACGGGGTACTTAGCTTTAATGAAGACTTTGGTTCTGAAATTCGGATTTGAAAATCTCAGGAGTAGGCCGAACAGCACTTGCAAACTGCTTTTGCTTTGGGCACCGCATGGCAAGAAAGACTGAAGAAAATGGCGTTGGCTGCATCTTTTATACCCCTGGCACACTGACGTCAGTGAAGAGGCGACAGCAACAGACACCGGACCAGGACTAGCCCTATTTCTTTTGCTTCTCTGTCCTTTACCAAGAAGTAGAGGATTCCTCCACCTGGCAAGACCAATACGACCTTGTTCATTAGTTGTTATGGTAAGCTTCCTTATGTTTTCTTGGGCAATAAACTATTAAGATAGTGTAGGGGGGTGTTAAATTTATATAGGGAGCATTTTGATGTCCCTGAGGGGCTTGAAGAATGTTGAGCTCTGGAAGTTGGGCATCGGGCTGGCAACTCAACACCGTAAAACTCCACTGCCAATCATGAGCGGACAGGTGATCCGCTGTGGCAACCCCTAACTGGGAAAAGCCGAAAGAAGAAGTTGTTCATCATGTTTCACTGTTGCAGTCATTACTCTTGAGTTATCCTGCTGGCAGGCTACCCGCAGTCGGCCTGAATTCCAAAGTCCTGGTCCGGTGTCTGTTGCTGTCGCCTCTTCACTGACGTCAGTGTGCCAGGGGTATAAAAGATGCAGCCAACGCCATTTTCAGTCTTTCTTGCCATGCGGTGCCCAAAGCAAAAGCAGTTTGCAAGTGCTGTTCGGCCTACTCCTGAGATTTTCAAATCCGAATTTCAGAACCAAAGTCTTCATTAAAGCTAAGTACCCCGTTGGGGAAACTTTTTTCTTGCTCCAGACCGATGTCAGAAAAAGTTAATTGTATTTCTTGTGGGAAGCAAATACCTTATAAGGATTTTCATTCTTACTGTATTCCTTGCCTAGGCCCCAACCACAATGTTGCTAGCTGTCGGTTTTGTGCTAGATTTAACCAACGCACTATTAAGCATCGGTTCGATTTTGCATTTCATTATTTTGGCCGAAGGTTTAATTATATAATGCAGTAGGAACAGCCGATGACTGGAGTTTACAAAAATCGCAAGGAGAAGGAAAAGGATAGGCATCCGAGGTCCAAAACCGACAGCAAGGCCTCCGCTGGACCAGTCGCCGGTTCTCAGTGAGGCGCTTTCTGAGCCCCTGGAGCCCGCTACCTCAGAGCCACAGGCCGCTTCTGACTCCCACGTGGAGCCGACTGGTCCTCTGGATACTCAAAGTATTGGACACTCGGAAATCATTCCCTCAGATGGGTCCGGAGCCGCTGAGCAGGCATCGGCTTCTGAGGGTGTCTTCAGACCTAAACAGTTGTATATTAAACTATCTTCAGCTTCAAAGACTAAAGCAGCTCTAAAGACAAAGAAACAAGTACAGCATTCTCCTGCTTAGACTACAATGCCTAAAAAACAGATGCTTAAAATGGCTGAATACCTAATTACTTTGATCAGGGGTTCCCATCCCCCTCCTGATAAGAGGCCTAGGCAAGAGACAGAATACGATTCCTCTGATCAGGTTTCTATTTCCTCTGATTCCTCTTCTAAACAGGATTATTCTATTCCTCCCTATGAGGATTCTGATGCTGAAGAATCCATTCCTTCATCCTCTCCTTCTGAGGATTATTCTTTTGGGGAAACACTGCATACCATGAGGGAGCATTTCCACTGTGAAAGCCAAGATTACTCAGAATCTAAGAAAAGGCTCAGAGACTTTCTGCTATTACCTCAGCACAGACCACTTGCTATTCCACCTGTTCTAGACATTGTAGACTATGTATTTTCAGAGTCCGGCCTGTCCCCTGACTCTTTACCTCCTGCACCTGCTAAGCCTGACAGATACTACAGGGTCCCAGATTCTCATAAATTCCTATATAAAAACCCCGCTGCTGACCCAGAAACTATATCTCAGGGTCCCAAAGGGGTCAAAGCTTCCACTGCAAAAAACCCTGTCCCCTCTGATAGGGACTCTAGGGCACTGGACAGATGGGGGGAAAAGTTTACACTTCTGCTACCTTGGCTGTAAGGGCTTTAAATTGTCAGTTTCATATGCTTAAATATCAGCAATACTTAATGTCACTGCTTAAACAGAAAATGTTGACAAATTCTGAATGTTCAGAGAACAAGGAAATGCAGGATTTATTGCATACAACTGAACAAGTGGGAAAGCATACTTTGCAATGTGGTTATGATTCAGTGGAGGCCTCTTGCAGGGCCGCTGTTACAGGTTCTGCTTGATTAAAGGAACAGAATCTACCTGATCATGTTAAAGCAAAATTATTAGATGCTCCACTACAGTATGATACTTTGTTTGGTGCTAAAGCAGAAAAGGTGTTGAAGAAAATGGAGGCTAAAGTGAAATCCATGCAGACAGTTGAGGATTTTTTTACAGGTACAGCCACCCAGATTTAGCAGGAATTGGCCTTCCAAGAATTGGTCCTTTCCAGTGTCAGACAGGCCACAAAGAGGCAGATATAGATGTCCCAGAGGCAGATCTCAGCCCCAAGGCTCGTACAGGCCTAAACAATGGGGTACTCCTACCTTCAAAAGTGGAGAAGACAAATCACAACCTTACAGGAAACAGTCCCAATGACTTTCCTCTGCCAGATCCAAGCACTTATCTTTTGGCAGCCCCCTTGGGGGGAAAACTAGCACTTTTTTCACCAAACTGGCAAATGATTACCCAAGACAAATGGGTCTTGAACATAGTGTCCCAGGCCTACAGGTTCCATTTTCACACCCTACCAAGGGCAAAAGGTATGCCAGACCTGCCACATAATCAATGGGCAGAGGCACAAAAACAAATTACAGCCCTCATGGACATGAGGGCCATCCAACAAGTACCACAGCAAGAGAAGGGGCAAGGATTTTACTCGAGACTTTTCTTGGTGCCCAGAAAGGACAAAACCTGGAGACCAATACAGGACCTGTCTATAATAAACACATTTCTGGAGGTCCCAAAATTCAAGATGTTGACTCTACAGCAGCTACTGCCCATTCTGGGCAAGAAGGCTTGGCTCGTAACATTGGACCTAAAAGAGGCATACCTGCATGTTCCAATCAGACAATCTTGCAGAAGATACCACAGATTCACAGCTGGCTCAATGCACTACCAATTCTCTGCACTTATCTACTGCGCCCAGGGTCTTCACAAAATGCCTGGCACCAGTAATTGTGTTTTGCAGACAAAGAGGAATTCAAATATATCCCTACTTGGACTGCCTTATTCAAGCAGAGAACAAAGACATTCTTCTAAAGCATCTGGCGTTTGTAAAAAGATTACTAATTTGCCTAGGGTACACAGTAAACGAAAAGAAATCAAAACTATTACCCTCTCAAGAGAGAATATTCCTGGGTGCAAGCTTAAATACAACTGCCCAGATGGCTTATCTCACGCCAGACAAACAAAGGCAACTGACTTCTTACTTCAAAAAGTTGTCAACAAAGACCCAGTTATCTGCAAGGATAATCCTGCAGGCCTTGGGCTTCATGGCATCCTGCATTCTACTAATTCCATATGCCAGACTGCATATGAGGAAACTACAATGGTATCTAAAAAGTGTTTGGACTCAGCATTGCCACAGCCTGGAGACAGTAATTACCCTTATTCCCTGCCTGCAACAGGAGTTTCGATGGTGGGCACAGGCCTGTCACCACAACAAGGGTCTGTCATTCACTTTACCCACAGCCAGAGATACATTGACAACGGATGCTTCAGATTATGCCTGGGGGGGGCCCATATGGCAGGAAAATGTATTCAGGGCACATGGCCTGCAAGCCCAGATGCCTCTTCATATCAATCAAAGAGAGATGCTAGCTGTTCAGAATGCTCTGACAGCTTTCAAGGACCTACTTCATCCAGGACAGCTACTGATAAAGACGGACAATACTACGGTCATGTGGTACATAAGCAGTGAGGCACACATTCCTATCCCCTCTGCAGACAAGCAATGACCTTGTGGGACACAGCATTGACTTATCACATTCACCTGCAAGCACAATTCCTGCCAGGAAAAACAAATACTCTGGCAGACGAACTAAGCAGAAACCTCATGTGTTCCCACGAGTGGAAACTGGATCCACAAGTCTTCAGCATAATAACAAGGAAATGGGGATGCCGAGACATAGATCTATTTGCCTCCCCTCACAACTGCCAGTTACAGAGATTTTGTACAAGGATTTATCACAAACAAGCATGGAGAGTGGACGCCCTATCCTTCAGCTGGAAAACCTAACAGTGTATGCCTTTCCACCACTACCTCTCCTTCCCAAGGTACTCCTAAAGGTCAGGCAAGAGAAGCCAAAAATGATACTAATTGCATCAGACTGGCCACTTCAGCACTGGTACGCAATCCTAAAGAGCTTGTCTCAAGGTCCAGCATGGATATTGCCTCAAACTTCCCACTTGCTGACCCAACAAAACAATCGGATCCTGCACAGTCAACTCAGGACCTTAAATCTGGCAGCTTGGCGGATAATGTAGCCATTCAGAACACTCCTCTTTCAAAAGCTGTTCTGGATGTTACCTTGGAGGCCAGGAGGCCCAGTACCAGAAAATCTTATGCAGAAAAATGGAAGAGATTCTGTGTTTGGAACCAGGAACAAGGCACTGACACTTATGTACTAAATATTCTTCAGATTTTACAATACCTAACTGAGATTCTGGACAAAGGCCTTTCTTTTTCATCGATTAAGATTCATGCCTCTGCCATTTCAGCCCATTACAATACGGAACCACCTATCTTTTCTCATCCTGTGGAACCTTTTATCATTTTTCATCCAGACAGGGTTTCTCTGAGGACAAACCCAACATTTATGCCTAAAGTGCTGTCCAGTGTGACCCTCAACCAAACCATTCACTTACCTACCTTTTATCCAAACCCACAGAACAAGGGTGAGAAAATTCTGCATTCTTTGGACATACACAGGTAGCTACGCTTCTACTTGGACAGAACTAAAGCTTTCAGAAAGTCTGAGCAACTTTGCGTCGTATGCTGCAGGATCACAAGGAAACGCTATCTCAAAACAGTCTATTTCTAAATGGATAGGTCATTGCATCTGTTTCTGCTATTCTCAGCGTGGCAAATCAGTATCTAAGGGCATTAGGCCTCATTCTACCAGAGCAACAGCCACTTCATCAGCCTTCCTCAGTGGAGTACCAACCAAAGACATCTTAGAGGCTGCAACTTGGAGTTCAGTGCACACTTTTACAAAGCACTACCACTTACCTCTTTACTCTAAATCCAGAGCAGGCTTTGCCATTGCAGTGCTGCAGGGCTTCATAGCCTTTCCTAATCCTATTTAGCTCAGCCACCCATCCTCAGCTTTGGGATTCAACCCAAGAGTTATGACTGCAACAGTGAAACACGATGAACATAGTACAGTTATGTACCTACCATAAATGTAGATGTTCGAGTGTATTCACTGTTGCAGTCCAGGTTACCCTCCCTCCGTCCCCCTTTCTTTTGCTGGGGTTTATCTGTACTTCTCTGTTGTATACAACCTATGTGGTATATTTGCTTGTAGATGAAGGAAATGTTTCTTTACTGCATGTATGTTTATTGGCATAATGTATTTAGCCTACCCTTTTGGGGGCACCTGACATCTGGGGCAAGAAAAACTGAAGAAAATGGTGTCTGCTGCATCTTTTATACCCCTGGCGCACTGACGTCAGGGAAGAGGCGACAGCAACCGACGCCGGACCAGGACTTTGGAATTCAGGAAGACTGCGGGTAACCTGCCAGCGGGATAACCCAAGAGTAATGACTGCAACAGTGAATACACTCTAACATCTACATTTATGGTAGGTACACAACTGTACTATCTGCATGCACATTGAGAAGCCATTTTCGCGCACTGAACTCTGCTGTATTGTCACTGGAGGTTAACAACCAAGAACCCAGCATTTTGTGAAAAAAAGTTGCATTTAACTCAGCTTAATACAACCTCCTGTGCTCATTACTGAAAGACAGTTGCAAATTTCATTCAGCCCGCCATATTCTCATCTAAAAGTAATTACATTCGCCATAGCTTAATATCAGATGATCACAAAGTATTCACTGTTGTAAAAACCACTACTGTAATTACTTGTCTGAAGGAGGCGAGCAGTCAACCTGACTTCTAGGGCTCTACCTTCTCCCTGTTGGCGTCAGCAGATTCCTTCCCAATTGGTTGTCAGAATGTTGCTGTTATGAGAAGGGTGTCTACTGACATCCTTGTTAGATCTTTCTTGCCACTGCACATGGTACATTGCATGCTGAACATTTAGATGTAATGCGATCCTATCTCGCCTACATTCATAACTGATGGGCTCGGAGCCAAGAATCGGCTCCGACTCGGCCGATACACTAGCACGAAGTCTCTTATTTGCTGGGCCAACCCCCTTACCCAAGGATGCACCACGCCCAAACCCCCATATCTCGTTTGCCACTCCTAGAGTAATGACGTGGTCTCGACTTGGCTGTGGCTAAGTACCCTTCCTTTTTGGCCTTTTTGGTTGCTTTTTTGACAGTTAGCTTAGAATTTATTCTCAAACAGTTATTTTAATAGCTATTCTGGTTAAGTCATTTGTGGTTGGTTGTTGTACCTTTGAATTGTTGTGGTAATCCCTTCTGTTTGGCGGGCTAGGCCCGTTTGAGTTAGAGGGCCTTTGCCCTATCTCTTAGAGCATTTAAGTTAGAGCTCTTTCCCCCCTTCCTTCCTTGTGTGTTTTGAGTGTGTCGACAGTAGGTATGTCTGGCAAAGAAAAGGAGCATAAGCCATCGGGCTTTAAAAAATGTTCGAAATGTAGTTATAAGATGTCGTTGACAGATGACCACGCCATCTGTGTTTATTGTTTAGGGGCTAAACACTTGCAAGAGTCTTGCAGTGTTTGCCATGCTTTCTCCTCTCGTGTCCTTCACGAGAGGAAAAATAAGCTCATCCTGAAGGGTCTTATTAAACCTGCCTTCGAGGAAGCTTTGGCTTCTTCTCCCCCCTCGTCGAAATCGAGGCTAAAGGAGTCTTCTGTTTGGACAAGTCCGTCGGAGCCACCTGCTAAAAGATCTAAATCTGTGTCCCCTTCCTCGGCTCCACTCTTTTTGGAGTCCCGGGACGAGAGATCAGGTACTCTGTCCCCTTCCTTGGCTCCACTGATTTCGGAGCTGCAGGATAGAGGGTCTAAATCGAGGTCTCCTTCGTCGGCTCCAGTGGTCTGAGCCGCTGGAGAGTTTCTGCTCTGGGATCGATTTCGTCAGCTCCTGAACAATCGGCGCCGAAAGGAGTCTCTGTTCTGGTAGAGTCTGCTTCGGCCCCGATACTTTTGGAGCCGATTCGGAGCCGGCCTCCTAGCCTGGTTTCGGAGCCGATAGGAAAATTCTCTCGGCCCCCTTCCATTTCCTCCAGGTCCTCCAGGCTTTCAGACTCTGATGTAGATAGGGTGGTCCAGAGGCTCCTCCAGTCACCTGTCTTATCCAAATTATTTTCGGCTCAGGCACAGTCGGCTCTGGAGCCAGCCCCTTCAATATCGTTTCTTCCTCCTCCGACAACCTTGGTGTCGTTGGAGTTTGTAGAGTTGGGTGAAGTCCTTGAGGCGGTCCCGAGACCCACCGCTAGTCTGTCGGCACCGTCTTCAGCTCCAACCCTTTCTGTGCCTTCCAGAGGTTTCCGTTCTCGGGTGTCCTCAGCCGGGCCCGAGGGGGACTCGGGGCTTCTGGTTTCGGCCCCGAGTCTCCCTCTTGGCACCTCGGCTAGGGGAACCCCGACACCGGTCATGGTCTCTGGGACAGGCCCCTACTCAGATTCTGGTGGGCCTGCCTTCGAGGCTATGAGGAGTGCGCTGGCCAAGTCTCTAGTGAGTTCACCCGAATCTGCGACTCCTTCCGTAGACATGGTGGCTAGAGCTTCTGGTGCCCCCCTGTCTTCAGACAGCGCGGCTCCTAGGCCTGAGAATTCCTCCTTGTGTGGTCCCCTTTTTTCCGAGGAGCCTTCATAGTTCGTGCCTGAGGAGCCCCCTTGAAAAAAATTGTGCAAGAGGAAGCACATAGACTCCCCAGATGAGCTGTCACCCCGGACACTGACCTCGATGATGCGGAGGGGTCCCCCAAGTCATCCTCTGACGGTCTCGTTCTCCGATATCCTGGAGATCTTGAGACAGAGGGGCGACTGGCCATCCAAAACCCCTTCCACGGAGGAGTCTGTCTTCCTCAAGGCCTTTGGAGCCCAACCCTCCGCCTCCTGGGTGTCTCCACCCTTCGATGAGCTACTGGACCTTATTTGTCGAAGGGTGTGGGAACACCCTGATTCTGTGGAGCCAGTTCCTTCTCACCCCAACAGGTTTTTATCCGCACCCCCTGGCAAGGAGTTTCTAACCAAGCGAGTTCCGGTTGATGCTATGGTGGTGGCGTCTGCTACCCAGCAAGATGTGGCAGAGGCATCTACTTCTATCCATCCTCCTAACAAGGAGTCCAGGAGCATGGATAGGTATGGGAAGCGTACCCTGACGTCAGCGACCTTTCCCCTACGGTCGCTGAATTATTTATGTCATTTTACGTGGCTCCAAAGGGATCTCAAAGGAGTTGGGAGATTCCCTGTCGGGTAACATGCCTGAGGCATTGACGCAGTTTGTCAATGCCCAGCTGTCTACCCTTTCGTCCATTGTTAACTCGTCCATGAGGCTCATATCGTATGCAGCCGAAGGGGTGGGTAGGGCAGCGAGTTCTGGCGTAGCTTAGTCCTCTCTCTTTGGACCCAAGGTGAAAGACACACTCACTAGATGTGAGCAGGAGGGTAAGACTTTGTCTGCCATTGGGGCCCGTTTTTCGCTTCCCTCGAGACTTTACCCCAAGGCTCAGAGGGGAGGAAAGATGTGGTTCAGAAAGTCCCAAAAGTCCCTGCCCATCAGAGTGACCCCCCCCCCAGAGGCAGGGGGGGGGTTATTCTGGAAGACGTTGCGCCAGAGTCAGCGGAGGCCCCCCGCAACTAAGGAGACCGCGAATCCTTTCGTGGTTCCTCCGTCCAGCGTCCCTGAGGGACTGCCCGACTGTGCGTCTCCGGAGCCAGTCGGGGGTCGATTCTCGACGCATCCAAGGGCCTGGGGTTCCATCACTCAAGATCAGTGGGCGCTTCATATCATCACCGGAGGTTACACCATTCCCTTTATCCATCCCCCTCCACAGTCAAGGAAAATCCCGGCGTGCCACCCAGTCAACGGGATCAAGCAGCCATAGAGGTTGCAAAGCTGCTCGGAAAGGGAGTCATCCAGCCAGTCTCCACAGACCAGACTGAATTAGGAACTTACTCAGTTATTTTTGGTGCCGAAAAGAACAGGGGGACTTGAGACCCATTCTGGACCTCAGCCACCTAAACCGCTTCGTAAAGAAGTCAAAGTTCCGGATGGTCACATTGCAATCCATTTTCCCATTGCTGGAAAAAGGAGTATGGATGTGCTCCATCGATCTCAAGGACGCCTATTATCACATCAAGATAAACAGGGCGTCCAGGATACATTTACGCTTCCGCCTAGGAGCCAGTCACTTCCAGTTCCGAGCCCTGACCTTTGGTCTCACCACAGCCCTCAGGGTGTTTACCAAATGTCTGGCAGTGGTGACGGCTCATGAGACGTCTGGGATTCCAGATGTTTTCGTATCTAGACGACTGGCTCCTCACCGCCCCCACCAGGCATCTTATTCAAGCCGTGAGTGCAACCATTGAGTTGGGACATCTATTAGGAATTACATTCAACTGGGAAAAATCTGTATTGCTGCCATCACAGTGTGTTGCCTTTATAGGCGCAGAGCTCGACTCTGTCGAGATGCGAGCATTCCTTCCAACAGAGAGGATAAAGATACTACAGGACCAAGTCCTAGCCTTACTACCCCGAAGCAAAGCCCCAGCCAGGATGGTCCTTCAGCTTTTGGGGTCGATGGCCGCCGCCATTCTTCTGGTCCCTCTAGCAAGATTGCACATGTGAATTCTCCAATGGCTCCTGTCGACCCAGTGGTCTTACCAAGATCTGCCCTTGTCCTACCTGATTCTCATTACAGAAACCTGCCGGCGAGATCTTCGTTGGTGGCTCCTCTCCTCCAACCTGAACCAGGGGCGACTCTTCTGCCCCCCTTCCCCCATTGCCATAGTGACCACGGACGCCTCCCAGATAGGGTGGGGGGGACATTATCTAGACAGGACGGTTCAAGGCACGTTGCAGGATCACGAAACCCACTTACATGTCAATGTCCTGGAAATGAGGGCAGTGCTTCTAGCGTTGCATGCACTTCACAGCTCTCTTCCCAAGGGTACCATCGCAATCTTCTCAGACAAAATGGCGGTAGTATGGTACCTGAACAAGCAGGGAGGAACCAGGTCTTATTCTCTTTGCAGAGAAGCCATGAGAGTTTGGAACTGGGTGATCGCTTCCCAGGGATTTCTAGTGGCAACGCACATTCCGGGGAAGTCCAATGTGATAGCAGACAGGCTGAGCAGAGTTATTCTGATGCCTCACGAGTGATTCCTGAATGACCGAGTAGCGGCTCGGATCTTCTCCAAGTGGGGGGTTCCCTGTTGCGACCTTTTCTCCAGCCCCTGGAATGCGAAGTGCAGCAATTTCTTCTCCCTGATTTCCCCCCAGGGGGAGTCACCCAGGAACGCTCTAGTCCACAATTGGCCCTCCGGTCTGCTCTACGCCTTCCCTCTCGTCCCACTACTGCCAAAGGTGATTCAGAAGGCGATCTGCTTGGGAAGCAGCATGATTTTGATCGCACCACACTGGTCCCGCCAAGTTTGGTTTCCTTTCCTTCGGAAGTATGCAGTGAAGGATCCTTGGATTCTGGACCCAGTTCCAGACCTCCTGACTCTTCAGTCAGGTCAGACCCATCCATCACTGCGAACTCTCAAGCTAATGGCTTGGCTGCTCCACTTCCGACCTTAGTCAGACAACATATCCTTTTGCCCGAGGTGGTCCGGATTCTATCTTCTTCTCACAGAGCTTCCACTAAGGAGATATATTCTAATAAATGGAAAAGGTTTGCCATTTGGGCCCAGCGGCACAACCTTGACCCTCTGACAGCCCCGGTGTCCGCAGTATTATATTTTTTGGCAACTCTTTTTAGACAGGGTTCCGTTGTCTCCACGCTTAAAGTCCAATTGGCAGTGATTTCTAATTATCATGTTGCCTTTGAGCCTTCACTTATAAGTCATAAGTTGTGCAAGGCCTTTCTTAAGGGAGCTTGGTTGCTTCGCCCCCCGGTGTCGCAACCTGTTTTGCCATGGGATTTGAATGTAGTTTTAGGAGCCTTGACGTCTCATCCCTTCGAGCCGGCGGCCACTTGTGAGCAAAAGTTCTTATCTTTGAAGACTGCCTTCTTGGTAGCTATTACTTCAGCCAGAAGAGTTTCGGAGCTTCAAGCTCTCTCTGTTAAGCCCCCTTATCTGATCTTTCACAAGGATAGAGTATCTCTAAGACTAAACCCATAATTTCTTCCGAAGGTTTCTTCTGCTCTTTGTATGCAGCAATCTATAGAGCTACCAGTTTTCTTTCCAAAATTTTCCAACAAGGCAGAATACAGACTTCATCAGTTGGATGTGCATAGACAACTGAGGTTTTACTTGGATAGGACACAGCAGCAGAGGAAATCAGACCAGTTGTTTGTGGCCCTTGCAGATAACAGGATTGGCAAAGCAGTAACTAAGACCACTATTGCTAGGTGGATTAGGGATTGTGTTTCATTTATTTATGCATCAACAGGAAGGGACCTTCCATTTCCAGTTAAAGCGCATTCCATTAGGGCTATGGCAACTTCAGTGGCCTTCCACGCCAGACTGTCGGTGGATGAGATATGTGCAGCGGCCACTTGGGCTTCTCCACATAGTTTTATTTCTCATTACAAACTGGATATAGCCTCTAGAGGTCAGGCGTCCTTTGGTTCCACAGTGCTCAGGAGTGTTTTCCAGTGAGCCTCCCAGGATCTAGGTGCTAGGGACGCTGTCCCATCAGTTATGAATGTAGGCGAGATAGGATCGCATTACATCTTTTAGTTATGTACTTACCATAACGATAGATGTATGTGATCCATCTCGCCTACATTCTTACGTACCCACCCTCCTTCCCCCTACCTGTTGGATCTGGAGGAAACACTGTTGTACAGTCGGAGTGGCACATGTGAGTGAGTTGTTGTGGGGCAAACAAGATCTGGGGGTTTGGGCATGGTGCATCCTGGGATAAGGGGGTTAGCCCAGCTAATAAGAGACTTTGTGCTAGTGTATTGGCCGAGTCGGAGCCGATTCTTGGCTCCGAGCCCATCAGTTATGAATGTAGATGAGATGGATCACATACATCTATCGTTATGGTAAGTACATAACTAAAAGTTCTGCATGATTGCCTGCTTCCAGAGTTGCAGATAAGTATCCCACAGTTTTTTTACACACTTTTAGTGTTGTATGCTGTGTGTGGAAAACAAACTCCAGAGAGTTCCATGTGTTTTGTCAAGCTCAATGTGGTACCAGATTCACCCTGAGGATATTCTGCTACAGGGAAAATCACTTTGGTAATACAAAAGTCAAAAAAGGCAAAAGCATGGTACCGTTCTTCAGTGGCTTTGGCCAAGGCCTCAGAGGGCCACCCATTGAAGCACAAACACTTACAGAACTGCCATAATGCGAAGGTTTAGGAAACCAATAATACTCTTTCTGAATCTGAGAGTCCCCTAAGACTGGAGAGACAGATCAGTGAGGAGCTTTTTGCAAGACCCATTCTCGGAGCTGGTTTTGGCTTAGGTCTGTGGCACTGCCCCTTTAAATTCTGCCACACAGTCAGCTTTTAAACATGTCCAACTGGGCTTAAACCATCTTGCCTTCAGTTGGTTTTGAAGCTCCTGGTAAAACTGCTGCATCGACATCGTTATCAGCAAAGTAGAGGGCAGTATTCCTTTGCTGCTTGTACAATAGGAGGGTCCATATTGAGATGTTAGGCACTCGCATCCTGAAGTCTCCAAGGCAGCTTAGCCTATTCATCTGATGGCTAAAGCTTGCTTGCCATGTGACTAAGCCGAATAGATTTTCGACCTGTGCTTCTCCCAAAGACCTTTTCTAGTTAATTCAAGGCTTTACTAGCTTGTTGATGTCCAGGCAACTAGCAATGAAAATTCCAGATATGTCCGGTGCTCTTTCTAAGAAATGAATAATCTACACTGATAGAGGATTCTGACACCCCTGATTCTGAGGTATATCAGATTGGCATGTGTGAACCCTATGTCGTTCCCTTGTTACTGTGAATTTGACACTGAGAACACCCTGTCCTCTGCAGAGGATCTGTCTTTTCAGAAACCTTTCCCAGGATAAAGGAGAGCATCTTAATTTGGGATGCCAAAAAGTGCTCAGAGTTGAAAAGTTGTTCATGGGCCTGCCTAAGCCTGTTTATGGTCCTTCAAGTGATGGAGGGCTTGAAAAATGCATTTACAAATCCATCAGTAGAGCCTGTCTGTTTCTTTAGAGCAGGAATCCTGTTAGATGTTCTTTGTGTTTCACTGTTGCAGTCCTCACCTGTGGGTTTATCCCTGCTGTGGTAGCCTTCGGCCAGCTTGAATACCAGAGTCTGTTTTTCTGCATCGGCTGCTGTCACCTGTAGTCTGACATCAGGTCATCAGTGCTATAAAGCAAGGCAGGTGACGCCATTACATCAGTCTTTCTTGCCGTGGAGCCCATAGCAGAAGCAGTTCGCAAGTCTGTCTCTACCAGACTTTGAAGTACAGCCTAAAACGTGTAAAGCCAAGTACCCCTTTGGAGATCCCGCTTGCACTAACCGATGTCCGAAAAAGTTAATTGTCTCGCCTGTGGAAAGCAGATCCCACACCAAGACTTACATTCATACTGCTTCACTTGTTTAGGCCCAGACCACAACGTCCCCCTTTGCCGATTCTGTGCCCTCTTTAATGCGAGAACCATTTGCCATAGAGCTCTTATTGTAGACAGGTATTTTCGTCTTCTATCTTTGCATTCCGAAAATGGCATCAGTCAGCCAACAATCTGTGGTCATACCACAAAAACGCAGAGATAAAGATAGAGACATACCCGACAAGGTTAAGCCTTCTGACGACTCTACCGCTAAGCGGGTAATCAGTTCTCCGGAATTCAGTGAGGCACTTTCGCAGCCCCTGATGCCCGATTTGATATCTTCACAGGCCTCTACTGAGACCCTTTTGGAGTCCAGTATGCCTCAGAAATCTTAGTCTTCTGAGCCTTTTTCTGCCTCTGCCTCGGTTGGGTCTGGAGCCGTGAAGCAGGCGCTGGCTTCCAAGGAGGCCTCTCGCACTACTAAATCTAGACAAAAAACGACATCTTCTCATCTGACTACCGTTTCTCTCAGACCAATGGATACTCTAAGGCCTAGAAACCAGGCCACTCCTAGAAAATCTACCTCTAGCCACCATCTTGCTCCTTCACCACCACCCCAGCCACAAATGCTTAAAAAGGCAGAGGATCTCATTTCCCTTATCAGGTGTAGTCAGGCCACAACTTCTAAAAGGAAAAGACACCCTTCTACTGAAATTATGACATAACAGGATTCTGAGGAATCTGATTATTCAGATTTTGAAGAGGAACAACCACCTATGACTGCTAATGAGGATTCAAATGCAGAGGAACCCATTCCTTCTGCCTCCTCACCAGAAGACCTTTCTTATGGGGAAACCCTTCACGCCAATGGGAATCTCAAGATTTCCCCAGCCTAAGAAAAGACAGAGTTTCTGGACCTGCCCCAACACAGACCCCTTGCCATCCTCCCTATTATAAAAGTGGATAATGTTTTCCATGAATCAAGCTTAGCCCCTGATGTCCTCCAACCTCCTCCCAGTAAACTGGACAGGTATTAGAAGAGTACCTGATTCTCACAAATACCTGTACAGAAATCCTGCTGCAGACCCAGAGGTCATTACACGGGGACCTAAAGCAGCTAAGACTCTGTTCGTATTTCACTGTTGCAGTCATCACATTTGGGTTATCTACCTGCAGGTAGCCCTCAGTTGTCCCGAATACCAGAGACTTAGTATTTCTGTGTCCGATGCTGTCACTTCTTCCATGACGTCAGGGGTATAAATACAGGCAGCCGACACTATTACATCAGTCTTTCTTGCTGAGGAGGACCCCTAAGCAGAAGCAGTTCACAAGTGCCAGTCGGCCGCTACCTTAAGTTTTCGTTTGAGTTAAATAATCCTGAAGTCTTCTAAAGCTAAATACCCCGTTGGGGATCCCTTTTTCTTGCTCTAACCGATGTCAGAAAAATTTGACAATTGTCTTGCCTGTGGAAAGCAAATACCTCACAGAGATTTCATTCTTACTGTGTCACCTGTTTAGGCCCAGACCATGACATACCTTGCTGTCTGTTTTGTGCCTTGTTTAACGCCTGAACCACTTGTCATCGGGCTATCTTTGTCCCTAAATTCTTTGCTTTCGAGCTCCATATTCTGAAATGGCTTTGCTAAGCCATCTGACTACAGATCTTCCAAAAAAACATAAAGATAAAGACAGACCGCATAGGTCCAAAACTACCGATGACTCTTCCGTTAAGCTAGTCGCCAGTCAGCCGGTACTCAGTGAGGTGCCTTTGCAGCCCCTGATGCCCGCTTCTATGGATTCGCAGGCCTCTGCTGAGACCCATTCGGAGTCCAATATGCCGTGAGATGCATCTTCGACTATGGAACCAGCGGATGTCTCTACTTTAGATGGGTCCGGAGCCTCTGTGCAGGCACTGGCTTCTGAGGGAGTTTTTCATCCTACCGATGTTCTAGTCAAGCCGATGACATCTTTTTTTAACCAAAACTACTGAGTTTCTTAGGCCCAGAGTACGCACTCCGCGTAGAAAACCGATGAACAAAGACGCATGCTCAGGCACCCTTGCCACAAAAATAAATGCTTAGAATGGCTGAAGACCTTATTACGCTGATTAGGGGAAGCCAGACTTCCCCAGCTAAGAGACCAAGAATCCAGTCCCCTTCAGGTTCTACAGACCAGGAGTCCGATGACTGTGTCCTTTCTGATTATGAAGACATGCCCTTATCCGTCTATGAGGATTCAGATACAGAGGAATCCATTCCCTCTGCCTCCCCTCCAGAGGATTTCTCTTTTGGTGAAACTTTGCATAGTTTAAGAGAGCATTTCCATTGGGAATGACAAGACTATCCTCAGTCCAAAAAGAGACTGAGAATTTTTAGAGTTGCTTCCACACAGGCCTTTAGCTATACCTCCTGTCCTGAATGTTGTGGATGATGTTTTCATGGAATCCTGTCTTACTCCAGACACTTTGCCTCCGGCCCCTAGGAAACCAGACAGGTACTACAGAGTACCTGATTATCACAAGATGTTCTTCGTGTTTCACTGATGTCCTTCAAGGATGCATCTGCAGTCCTTACATATGGGTTGTCCTGCCTCAGGCAGCCCTTCGGTCGGCCAAATTCCAAAGTCTGGGTCCGGCGTTGGCTGATGTCGCCCTTTCCCTGACGTCAGAGCACCTGGGGTATAAAAGAGTCAGATGACACCATCTTCCCCAGTCTTTCTTGCCGCGTGGTGCCCGAAGCAGAAGCAGTTCGCAAGTGCCAGTCGGCCAGCTCCTGTAAATTCAGCTACCGAAGACTTCAAAAAGCTAAGTACCCCATTGGGGACTCTTTCTTGCCTCAGCCGATGTCAGATCAAACGCTTAAAGTTAATAATTGTTTGACTTGTGGGAAACAAATACTTCATAAGGATTTCTATTCCTACTGCCTCCCTTGCCTAGGCCCAGACCACGACGTCTCGGCCTGTACTGCCTGTGCCTCCTTTAATCGACGCACTCTTAGGCGTCGGTCGGAGTTTGCAGAGGAATTTTGGGGGGCTAGTTTCTCTTATAAAATGCCGTCGGAGACTCTGACTTCACATTTAACCAAAAAACGGAAGGACAAGGACCGACACACCCGGTCCGTGGTTTCGGCTGAAACCACGCCTAGGCCTACCGTGAGTGTCTCTGTCACGGCTGTAACCGAGTCCTTGGTACTTCCGACTGTGGAAACGGTACAACCGACAGCCTCGGCCCTGGAGGCTTCTTCGGAGTCTGTTATGGATTTACCCTTGGAAACTGGTGTTCAGGTAACTACCGACACCATTCCCTTAGACAAGTCTACCCCAGCACGTGGAGCAGCCAGGCCCCCTGCATCCATGTCCATTAAAGCATTCACTAGGGCTAAAGCTGCTAAGCAACAGAAAACTCTGCCTCCCAAGACTATTTCTCAGGGATCCACTACAGGTTCACAGATGTTCTTCATTCCACATTGCTGCAGTCCTAACTATTGGGTAGTCCGCTGTCCAGTCGGCCCGAATACCAAAGTATATGGCTGACGTCGGTCAGGGCGCATTAGACTGACGTCAGTACGTCAGGGTACTAATGCGCATGACCGACGTCATATCCTCAGTCTTTTTTGCCGCATGGTCCGATGCAGAAGCAATTTTGCGAGTGCAGGTTGGCGTTCTGAAAGTTTCTGAAGCCAGAGTTTCAGACCGAATCAAAGTTGGCTAAGTACCCGTTGGGAATATTTTGGTTTTTCTTGCCTCAGTATTTAACCGGATGTCAGAAAAAGTGAATAACTGTATTTCTTGTGGGAAACAGATACCTCATAGGGATTACCATACTTTGTGTATACCTTGTTTAGGGCCTGAGCACGGCGTTGTTGGATGCCGTTCTTGTGCTAGATTTAACAAACGCACTATTAAGAGAAGGTTAGACTGTGCCAGGTTAGTGTTTGGGAAGCGTTGTAACTATAAAATGCCGTCGGATGCTCCGTCGCCAGCTTCGGCTAAAAAACGCAAGGACAACACAGCAAAGCCTAGAGGGGAAGAACCGACAGTCCCAGACGTCGGTTCTTTAGAGGGCTCAGTGGAGCCGGAGGTTTTGCCAGGTGTTTCTTTGGAGTCTCAGGGAGAGACTTTACTGTTACAGGATGTTTCCTCTCAGGAAGTAGGCCAGGCTGAGGGGCTTCTCAGGTGGCTGTTCTTCCCTCACTTCCTAAGGTGGTTAGGGCCTCCCCTTCTGTTTCCAAGGCTTCCTTAAGGGGCAGGCCAAGTTTTGCTTCAGTGGGGGTTTCTCCTAGTGCTTCAGGGTCTTTGCCTAAGAAACATATGCTTAAAATGGCAGAAGATTTGATTACTATGATAAGGGGTTCTATGCCCCCTCCTGATAAGAGGCCTAGGGTGGAACCTGAGCTTGAGAGTTTTGAGCAATGCTCGGAGGCTTCTGAGTCTTCGGCTGAAGACTTGCAGGAGTTCCCTACTTATTCTGATTCTGATGTGGATGATTCTACTCCTTCAGCTTCTCCTCCTGAGGATTTTTCATTTTCAGAGACTTTGCATTCCATGAGGGAGCATTTTAAATGGGAAGGCCAAGATTTCTCTGATTCCAGGAAAAGGCTTAGGGAGTTCTTGTTTTTACCCCAGCATAGGCCTTTAGCTATACCTCCTGTTTTGAATGTGGTGGAAGATGTTTTTGCAGAGGCTTCCCTGAATCCTGATTCTTTGCCTCCTGCCCCAGTTAAGGTCTTATAGGGTGCCTGAAGCTCATAAGTATCTTTTTAAGAGTCCTAGGGCAGACCCGGAAACTGTCTCTCAGGGGCCTAAAGGTGTAAAGGCCTCAGTTGTTAAAAATCCTGTCCCTCCTGATAAAGAGGCAAGGGCTTTGGATAGATGGGGTAAGAAAGTGTATACTTCTTCCACTTTAGCCATGAGGGCGTTGAATTGTCAGTTTCACATGTTAAAATATCAGAATTATCTTCTTTCACAGTTGAAATCTAAGGTGGATGCTCTGGCGGAAGGTATTGACTGTAAAGAGTTGCAGGATTTAGTTCATGTGTCTGAACAGGTGGGTAAACATTCCTTGCAATGTGGTTTTGATGCTGTGCAGGCCTCCTCCAGGGTGGCTGCCACTGGTTCTGTTCTTCGAGGCACGCCTGGTTGAGAGATCAGAACTTAGCTGAGCATGTTAAGACAAGGATTTTGGATGCTCCTTTGCAGTCTGATGTGTTGTTTGGTTCGCCTGTGGAAGCAGTTTTGAAGAAAATGGAGGACAAGGCTAAATCTATGCAAACTGTTAAAGATTTTTACAGGTGCAGCCTCCGAAGTTTAGTAGAAATTGGCCTGCTAAGGGTTGGACTTTTCCTGCTTATGATTCCCAGTCTAGGGGTAGGTCTAGACGTGGTAGGGGCAGAGCTCAGGGTTCTTTTAGGCCTAGGACAGGGAGTTCCCCTGCTCAGACTTCTGGGAGGGCAGGGTCAGTCCTTTCGTAAGCAGACCCAATGACCTGCCTTTTCAGCTGCCAGTTCATTCTCGCCTGGCAGCACCGTTGGGAGGAAGGCTGTCTCTTTTCAAAGAAAATTGGGATTTAATTACCCAAGACAGATGGGTTCTGGATATTATTCACCACGGTTACAGGTTTTATTTCCATACCTTGCCTCCTTTCAAAGGCATGCCAGACATTCCTCCTCTACAAAGACAAGAGGCTCACAAGCAAATTTCTCTGTTACTCCAAATAGGGGCCATTCAGCCGGTTCCTGTGCCAGAAAAGGGCCTAGGATTTTATTCTCGCCTGTTCTTAGTACCAAAAAAGGGGAACACGTGGAGACCAATTTTGGATTTATCTATCCTCAACACTTATCTGGACATTCCCAAGTTCAAGATGTTGACGTTACAACAGCTTCTCCCTCTGCTGGGCAAAGATCACTGGATGGTAACTTTAGATCTCAAGGAGGCTTACCTTCATGTGCCTATAAGACTAAGTTGCAGAAAGTATCTGCGTTTTCGAGCTGGAAATTCTCATTATCAGTTCTCTGCATTGCCCTTTGGCTTATCTACTGCGCCCAGAGTATTCACAAAGGTTCTGGCTCCAGTGATAGCTTACTTCAGGCTAAAAGGAATTCAAATCTATCCTTACTTGGACGATTGCCTGATTCTGGCTCAAGAAAAGGAAGACCTTCTACAGCATTTGGAATATGTCATAGCAGTGCTAAGATGCCTAGGGTATTCTGTGAACGAAATAAAGTCCAGTCTAGTACCCTCTCAAGACATGTGCTTTCTGGGTGTGAGACTGAATACAGCAGCCCAGATGGCCTTTTAACCCCGGACAAACAACAGAATCTTTCCAGTTACTTCCATCAACTATCTCTTCAGTCCGGGCTGACTGCAAGGACAGTCCTTCAAGCCTTAGGGTTCATGGCATCTTGTATTCTGGTGCTTCCCAATGCCAAACTGCATATGAGGAAGCTACAATGGTATCTCAAAAATGTATGGACACAGCACTGCCAGGATTTGGACACTGTCATTCAAATAATACCTTGCATTCAAAAGGAATTTCTGTGGTGGGCTCAGGAATGTCACCTAAACAAGGGACTCTCTGTGACCCGGCCAGAGGCGAGTCAGATTCTAACGACAGATGCCTCAGGCATTGCTTGGGGAGCTCATCTAAATGGGAAGTGGATACAAGACAAGTGGCCTGCCAGACTACAGCATCTACATATCAACGTGAAGGAGATGTTAGCAGTCCAATTTGCATTAATGGCTTTCAAGGAGTTACTTCTTCCAGGGCAGGTGTTGATTCTAACAGACAACACAACTGTCATGTGGTATATCAACAAACAAGGGGGAACACATTCTTACCCATTGTGCAGGCAAGCAATGATTTTATGGGAGACTGCGCTCAGCTTGCAACTAACTCTTCAGGCAAGGTTTCTGCCGGGAGCACAGAACTCCTTAGCAGATGTGTTAAGCAGACAAATCATGGATCTCCACGAGTGGAAACTGGATCTTCATGTATTTCAAAAGTTGACAGTGTCCTGGGGAACTCCAGACATAGATCTGTTCGCTTCTCCACTAAACCACCAGCTGCCAAAGTTTTGCACAAAGAGGTTTCATCACACAGCTTGGAAAGTGGATGCTCTTTCCTTCAGTTGGAAAAATCTTCATGTGTATGCGTTTCCACCTCTGCCTCTTCTTCCAAAGGTGCTTCTAAAGGTCAGACAAGACAAGCCAAGGATGATTTTAATAGCTCCAGATTGGCCTCGCAGCACTGGTACCCATTACTGTGCTGTCTGGTAAAGAAGCCTCCATGGCCTTTACTCTTGATTCCACATCTGTTGTCTCAGAAGGACGGTCGCCTGCTCAATGTCAAGCTTCACTCTCTTCATCTAACAGCCTGGCATATTCTGTTTTGAAAGACAGCAGGTCTCAACTTCCTCAACAAGTTTTAAATGTGATTATGGAAGCCAGAAGACCTAGTACAAGGAAAGTGTACGCAGAAAAATGGAAGAGATTTTTATTTTGGACTGCAGCAAAGAATTTGGAGATTTCAGAGCCTAATTTGAGTGTGGCTCTTCAATATCTTACTGAGTTATTGGACAAAGGTTTGTCTTTCTCTTCCATTAAGATTCATGCTGCAGCAATTTCAGCTCACTATGATTGTGACCCACCATTGTTTTCACATCCTTTGTTCAAGCAATTTCTTAGAGGGCAAAGAATATAAGACCCCCACGTAGAGCTCCTACTCCTGCTTGGGATCTCAATTTTGTGTTGGAGAAACTTACTCTACAACCTTTTGAGCCGGCAGCTACTGCTGAACTGAAATACTTGTCATGGAAGACTGCTTTTTTGTTGGCCATTACTTCTGCAAGAAGGGTTTCTGAGTTACAGGCCCTTATGGCGGTTGAGCCTTTTTTGATTTTTCATAAGGATAGGGTATCATTACGTACTAATCCTTCCTTTATGCCTAAAGTAGTTTCTAGTGTGGCTTTAAACCAAACTATTCATTTGCCTACGTTTTATGCAGATCCCCAAAATAAAGGGGAAAAGATTTTGCACACTTTAGATGTACACAGGCAATTGCGTTATTATTTGAGCAGGACTAAGGATTTTAGGCAGTCTCAGCAGTTGTTTGTTTCTTTTGCTTTGAGTTCTCAGGGCAAGCCTGTGTCAAAACAAACTATTTCTAGGTGGATTGGGTTTTGCATTGCATTTTGTTATTCCCATCATGGCAAGGAGATTCCAGCTGGGATTAGGCCTCATTCCACTAGGGCTTCTGCCACTTCAACAGCTTTTTTAAGGGGGGTGGCAACTAAGGATATTTTGGAGGCAGCTACTTGGAGTTCAGTGCATACTTTCTCTAAGCATTACCACCTTCCTCTCTACTCTAAGTCTAGGGCTGGTTTTGCCACAGCTATTTTGCAAGGCATGTTATCAGCTCCTGCTTCCTTATGATTTGCCAGCCTCCCTTACCTCTGCTTTGGGATTCTACCCAATAGTTAGGACTGCAGCAATGTGGAATGAAGAACATAGTACAGTTTTGTACCTACCATAAATGTAGATGTTCGAGGATCCACATTGCTGCAGTCCAATTTACCCTCCCTCCTTCCCCTCTGTGTTTAGGGGTGGTTGTGTAGGTGAGGTTATATTCTGCTAATTTTGTATATTTTGTATATATATATATATTTTGGTGCAGATATGTTGGGAGTTTTTGGTTTTGGCCTTATCTTTTCAGGGTCTTCTGACATCTGGGGCAAGAAAAGACTGAGGATATGACGTCGGTCATGCGCATTAGTACCCTGACGTACTGACGTCAGTCTAATGCGCCCTGACCGACGTCAGCCATATACTTTGGTATTCGGGCCGACTGGACAGCGGACTACCCAATAGTTAGGACTGCAGCAATGTGGATCCTCGAACATCTACATTTATGGTAGGTACAAAACTGTACTATACTCAGTTTGGCTGAGGATCTTATTTCCTTAATCAGGGGATCCCAGCCTCATCCGGACAGGGGCTCTCAACCCCCTCTAGACAAAAGGCCCAGGGCTGAGTCCGCTGATCCTCAGTCCTCTGATGAGGCCTCTGATGGCTCTGCTCTATCAGATTACCAGGAGGAGGCCTTCATGGCCTACGAGGATTCTGTTGCAGAGGAATCCATTCCCTCTGCCTCCCCTCCTGAAGAGCTGTCCTTTGGGGAGACCCTTCACTCCATGAGAGAGCATTTCCAATGGCAGGGCCAGGAATTCTCCGATTCCTGGAAGAGATTAAGGACTTTTCTTCATTTACCTCAGCATAGACCTTTGGCTATTCCTCCTGTTTTAAGTGTCATTGATGATGTGTATTCTGAGTCTAGCACTACCCCTGACACTCTTCCTCCGGCTCCTGTTAAACCCGATAGGTACTACAGGGTCCCGGACTCGCATCATTTCCTTTACAAGGCCCACTCTGCTGACCCAGAAACTATTTCCCAGGGTCCTAAAGGGGTTGCAGCTGCCACTACTAAAAATCCACTCCCCTCTGAAAGGGAGACCAGGGCTTTAGAGAGATGGGGTAAAAAAGTGTATACTACTTCCACTCTGTCTGAGGGTTTTAAATTGTCAATTTCATATGATACAGTACCAAGAGTATTTGTTGGATGAATTGCAGAAAAAGCTGTCTTCTCCTGAACCCCTAGACCGTAAGTCACTTCAGTATCTGGTACATAATTCACAACAGATTAGCAACCATTTCTTGCAGTGTGGTTATGATGCATTGGAAGCTTCATGTAGGTCAGCAATGACAGGTGCAGTCATACGTAGACATGCTTGGCTGAAGGAACAATCTCTGCCAGATCATGTTAAGGCTAAGCTTCTGGATGCTCCACTAGAAAAGCAAAAGTTATTTGGCTCCACTGCTCAGGAGGTCTTAAAGAAATTTGAGGAAAAGGCTAAATCTGTGCAAACAGTCAAAGATTTCCTCCAGGTACAACCACCAAGATTCAGCAGAAATTGGCCTTCTAAGAATTGGTCCTTTCCGGAAGAGAGATATCAAAGAGGCAAGAACAGGCGTGCCAGAGGTAGAGGGCAAGCTAGAGGCTCCTACAGAGGACGCCAATGGCAGCCTCCTAACCAGCGAGGTAGTGCAGGACCAACAACTGCTGCACAAGGACAGACTCAATGACTTCACCTTGATCCCGCCAACCAGGGCTCAATTAGAAGCATCTTTGGGCGGAAAATTGTCTTTATTCTCAAGAAATTGGCACAGTATTACAAGGGACAAATGGACACTGCAAATAATAGACAAAGGATACAGGTTCCATTTCCATACATTACCAAAAAGAAAAGGAATGCCAAACCTGCCACCAAATCAAAGGGCAGAGGCTTTAAAACAAATTGCCAACCTATTGCAAATGAAAGCTATAGAAAAGGTCCCTCTCGCAGAACAGGGCCAAGGATTTTATTCCAGACTATTCCTTGTCCCAAGAACAGAAAAACAATGCAGGCCTATTCTTTTGTCCGCACTCAATACTTATCTCATTGTGCCAAAATTCAAAATGCTGACCCTACAACAACTCCTTCCCATGCTGGGCAAGGGGTCTTGGCTGGTAACTCTAGACCTCAAGGAGGCATACCTGCATGTCCCTATCAGACAAAGTTGCAGATGACACCTCAGATTTCTTGCAGGTTCAGAGCATTATCAATTCTCAGCATTGCCCTTTGGCTTATCTACTGCGCCCAGAGTATTCACGAAATGCCTGGCATCAGTAATTGCACACTGCAGACTTCAGGGGATTCAAATATACCCGTATCTGGACGACTGCCTTATACAAGCGGACATTTGAATTATGCCATCCGCCTTCTGCAGGCCTTGGGATACACAGTCAACATTCACAAGTCAAGACTTGTGCCATCCCAAAGAATAACTTTTCTGGGTGCGGAACTAGATATAACCACCCAAATGGCTTTTCTCTCAGAAGAAAAGCAAAGACAACTACCGGATTACTTCAAAAATCTGACAAAACAAACTCAGATGACTGCAAGGAAAATCCTGCAGGCCCTGGGTTACATGGCATCGTGCATTCTTCTGATTCCACAAGCAAGGCTGCATATGAGAAAACTACAATGGTACCTAAGGAGTTTATGGTCTCAGCACAATCACAGCCTAGAAACTTTGATACCACTCATTCCATGCCTTCAAAAGGAATTCCTGTGGTGGGCCCAAGCAAGCCAGTCAAACAGGGGTCTGCCTTTCAGCAAACCAGTAACCAGCCAAACCATTACCACGGACGCTTCAGACCATGGATGGGGAGCACACATGGAGGACAGATGCATCCAAGGACTATGGTCTCAGAAAGAATTGCGCATGCACATAAACCAAAAGGAAATGCTGGCAGTGATTCATGCAACTGAGGCCTTCAAGCACTTTCTACATCAAGGCCACCTGCTAATAAGGACAGACAATACCACAGTTATGTGGTACATAAACAAGCAAGGAGGTACCCATTCCTACCCTCTTTGCAGACTAGCAATGAATCTTTGGGAACTTTCCCTAAAACTTAATATAGAGCTGCAATCCCAGTTTGTGCCAGGAAAAGACAATATACTGGCGGACAGCCTAAGCAGAAATACCATGGATCCACACGAATGGATGCTACACCCAGACATCTTCCTTCAGATAACACAATTTTGGGGAAGGCCGGACATAGATCTTTTTACCTCCCACCACAATCATCAGCTGAAGAAATTCTGTTCAAGGACATACCACCCACAAGCATGGAAAATGGACGCCCTCTATTTCAGCTGGAATACTCTAACAGTGTATGCATTTCCACCTCTTCCACTAATGACCAGGGTCTTACTGAAAATCAGGACAGAGCAACCAAAAGTGATTCTAATAGCCCCGGACTGGCCAAGGCAGCACTGGTACCCACTGTTACGATGCCTGTCACACATGAAACCGTGGCCTCTACCACTATGGTCACTTCTTCTGACACAGCACAATTACAAAACTCTGCACTCCAGCCTGAAAACCCTGCAGCTGACAGCCTGGAGAATACCTTGACTCCTCACCAGGAAAAGCTATCCAAGAGAGTGAAGGATATCATCATGGAAGCTCGCAGACCTTCCACGAGAAAGGCATATTCAGCAAAATGGAAAAGATTCCACACTTGGAGCACTGCAAAGGGCCTAGATGCCACAGTGATGAGCATGGCACATATCCTGGAATACTTGGCAGAAATGCTCCACAATGGCCTTTCTTACTCTTCCATAAAAATTCATGCTTCAGCAATTTCAGCAGAATACAATACTGATCCACCTGTCTTCTCTCATCCTCTCCTAAGGTAGTTTCTAAGAGGAATTAAAAACATCAATCCTCCAAGAAAACCACTAGTGCCTACATGGGACCTTAACTTCATGTTGGAAAAGTTGACTCTACCTCCCTTTGAACCAGCAGCATCTTCAGAGTTACAGTTCCTGTCTTGGAAGACTGCCTTCCTTCAGGCCATAACCTCAGCAAGAAGAGTATCTGAATTGCAGGCACTCATGGCAGTACAACCATTTCTTATTTTTCATCAGGACAGAGTCTCCTTGAGAACCAATCCCTCATTCTTGCCAAAGGTGGTATCCAGGGTCTCATTGAACCAAGCTATTCACCTGCCTACCTTCTTTCCAGATCCGCAAAACAAGGGAGAAAAACTTCTGCATACCCTGGGCATTCACAGACAGTTGCGCTACTACTTGGACAGAACTAAGACTTTCAGAAAAATTGACCAGCTGTTGGTAGCATATGCTGCAGGCATCCAAGGCAAAGCAATTTCCAAACAGACAATTTCAAAATGGATAGGAAATTGCATTCGATTCTGCTACTCTTACCATGGAAAAACTGTGCCAGCTAACATCAGGCCTCATTCCACCAGAGCCACAGCCACCTCCACAGCCTTTTTAAGAGGGGTGGCTGCCAAGGACATTTTAGAAGCTGCTACATGGAGCTCCGTGCATACATTTTCCAAGCATTACAATTTGCCCTTATATTCCAGATCCAGAGCAGGCTTTGCTACGGCAGTCCTGCAGGGCATTTTAGCTACACCATCATTTTCTTAGATCCTACCACCCCCAGCTTGGCTATGGTATTCTACCCATATGTAAGGACTGCAGATGCATCCTTGAAGGACATAGTACAGTTTTGTACCTACCATAAATGTAGATGTCCGATAGGTATGCATCTGCAGTCAGGTTTTCCCTCCCTCCTTCCCCTCTGTGGTATTTCTTGGGTACTTATCCCTCTTATAGCTAGCTGGGGTTATCTATTATGGTGTATTTGTTTTTTATTACTGTGCATGTTTGGAATATTTTGCATTTCTCCAAATTTAGCCTTCCTTAGAGGGCACCTGGCATCTGGGGCAATAAAAACTGAGGAAGATGGCGTCGACTGACTCTTTTATACCCCAGGCGCTCTGACGTCGGGGAAAGGGCGACATCAGTCGACGCCGGACCCAGACTTTGGAATCCGGCCGACCGAAGGGCTGCCTGTGGCAGGACAACCCATATGTAAGGACTGCAGATGCATACCTATCGGACATCTACATTTATGGTAGGTACAAAACTGTACTTTGCAGTCATTACATTTGGGTAATCTGCTGGCAGGCTGCCCTCAGTCTGCCTGAATTCCAAAGTCTTGGGTCCTGTGTCGGTTGCCATCTTTTCTTCCATGACATCAGGTCATCAGGGGTATAAAACATGCAGCTGACGCCATTTTCTTTAGTCTTTCTTGCCGCGTGGTGCCCGAAGCAGAAGCATTTCACAAGTGCCGGTCGGCCGACTACTGAAATATTCGGGTTTGAGTTTCAGAACCATAGTCTTCACTAAAGCTAAGTACCCCGTTGGGGAAACTTTTTTCTTGCTTTTTACTGATGTCAGAAAAAGTTAATAATTATATTACTTGTGGGAAGCAAATACCTCATAAGGATTTCCATTTATACTGTATTCCTTGCCTAGGCCCTGATCACAATGTGCCTGGCTGTCGGTTTTGTGCTAGATTTAACCAACGCACTATTAAGCGTCGGTATATTTTTGCATCTAAGTATTTTGGAAACAGATTTAACTATCCAGAAATTTTGTTGGATAGCAATCCGACTACCGGAATACATAACGCAAAGAAAAGGACAGAGAAAGGCAGTCGAGATCCATAACTGACGACGAAGCTTCTCCTATGCCAGTCGCCGGTACTCAGTGAGGCGCTTTCACAGCCCCTGATACCCGCTACCTTTGAGTCGCAGGCCTCTGCCGACACCCATGTGGGGGCTGGCATGCCGCAAGATACTCAAGGTATTGGACCGACGGATGTATCTCCCTCGGATGGGTCTGGAGCCGCTGAGCAGTCACCGGCTTCTGAGGGTGTCTTCAGACCTCAACATTTATATATCAAACCAACGAAAGCTACAAAACCAAAGGCAAAGACACCTTCTAAAACTAAAAAAAGCGATGCCTGAGTCACATGCACAGGCCTCTATGCCTAAAAAAACAGATGATCAAAATGGCTGAAGACCTTATTACCTTGATCAGGGGGTACCCATCCCCCTCCAGATAAGAGACCTAGGCAAGACACTGACTATGAATCTTCAGATCAGATTTCTATTACTTCTGATTCCTCTTCTGATCAGGAATTATCTTTACCTCCCTATGAGGATTCTGATGCTGAGGAGTCTATTCCATCTGCATATCCTCCTTAGGATTATTCATTTGGAGAAACCTTGCATACTTTGAGGGAGCATTTCTCTGGGAGAGTCAAGACTTCTCAGAATCAAAAAAGAGGCTCAGGGATTTTCTTCTCCCTCGGCACAAGCCTTTAGCCGTTCCTCCTGTTTTAGACATTGTGGATGATGTGTTTTCTGAGTCAAGCCTGACCCCTGAGACTCTACCTCTGGCTCCCAGTAAGCCTGATAGGTATCACAGGGTCCCTGACTCTCTCAAATTTTTATTTAGAAACCCTGCTGCTGATCCTGAAACTATTTCACAGGGTCCAAAGGGAGTTAAGGCCTGAACAGCAAAAAAAAAAACCCTACCCCCTCCATCAGAGATTCAAGGGCACTGGACAGATGGGGGAAAAAAGGTTTATACATCTGCAACCTTGGCAATCAGGGCCTTAAACTGTCGATTTCATATGCTTATGTACCAACAACATGTAATTGGATTGCTGAAACAGAAAATTGTTTATTTCATAATGTGCAGAAAATAAGGAATTGCAGGAATTATTGCATGCAGCTGAACAAGTTGGAAAGCATACTTTGCAATGTGGTTTTGATTCTTTAGAGGCCTCCTGCAGGGCCACAGTTACTGGATCTGTGATTAGGAGGCATGCCTGGTTAAAGGAACAAAATTTGCCTGATCATGTTAAAACTAAATTGCTAGATGCACCTTTACAGCATGATTCTCTGTTGGGTATTAAGGCAGAAGAGGTTTTAAAAAAAATGGAAGACAAAGCTAAGTCTATGCAAACTGTTAAAGATTTCTTGCAAGTGCAGCCACCTAGATTCAGTAGACACTGGCCTAAAAAAAATTGGTCCTTTCCTGTGTCAGACAGAGCTCAAAGGGGCAAATCCAGACGCCGTAAGGGTTCCAGGTACCAGACTCAAGACTCATACAGGTCAAAGCAATGGGGCGCATCCACCTCCAAATCTGGAGGAGATAAAGCGCAAACCTACAGAAAGCAATCCCAATGACTTCCCTCTGCCTGCACCAAACACTTATCTTTTGGTAACACCCTTCTTTTTCTTTCGGCTTTTCCCAGTTAGGGGTTGCCACAGTGGATCACCTGTCCGCTCATGATTGGCAGGGAAGTTTTACAGTGTCGAGTTGCCAGCCTGGCGCCCAGCCTTCCACAGAAGGCACACGCACACAAACTCACACCTAAGGCCAATTTAGAGTGTCCAATCCACCTGCAGCATGTCTTTAGGATGTGGGAGGAAACCAGAGCATCCGGAGAAAACCCACTCAGCCACAGGGAGGACATGTAGACTCTGCATAGAAGGCACCCCAGCAGAGAATCGAACTGGAGAACCTCTTGCTGTGAGGCGACAATGCTAACCACTGCACCACCGTGGCTTACCTCGGCCCATAGGGGGGAAATTAGCACTTTTTGCTCAAAATTGGCAGTTTAGTACCCACTTATCCTGGGTTATTAACATCGTATCACAGGGATACAGATTCCATTTCCACACTCTGCCAATGACAAATGGTTGGCCAGATCTGCCAAAAAATCAATGGTCAGAGGCACAGAAACAGGTTACGTCCCTCATGGATAATGGGAGCCATTCAGACAGTACCAGAACAGGAAAAAGGGCAAGGTTTTTACTCAAGACTGTTCTTGGTACCCAGAAAGGACAACGCCTGGCGGCCAATACTGGATTTATCGATTTTGAACGCATACCTGGACATTCCAAAATTCAAAATGCTCACTTTGCAACAGCTTCTGCCCATGCTGGGCAAGGATGCTTGGCTGCTGACTTTAGACCTGAAAGAGGCATACCTGCACGTCCCAATAAGACAGTCGTGCAGAAGATACCTCAGATTCAAGGCTGGCTTAATGCATTACCAATTTTCTGCACTGCCCTTTGGCTTATCTACTGCACCCAGGGTCTTTACAAAGTGCCTGGCACCAGTAATTGCATTTTGCAGACAAAGAAGTATTCAAATATATCCTTACTTGGACGACTCTCTCATTCAAGTAGAGGACAAGGACACTTTTCTACAACACCTGGCGTTTGTGAAAAGGCTTCTAACATGCCTAGGGTACACAGTAAACAAAAAGAAATCACAACTGGTATCCTCTCAAAAGATAACATTCCTGGGTGCAAGCTTGAATACAACTGCTCAGATGTCTTACCTCACGCCAGACAAACAAAAGCAACTGACTACTTACTTCAAACTGATGGCAACAAAAAAACAGTCTTCTGCAAGACAAATTCTGCAGGCTCTGGGCTTCATGGCATCCTGCATCCTACTAATTCCATATGCAAGACTGCATATGAGGAAACTACGATGGTACCTAAAAAGTTTATGGAGTCAACATTCACACAGTCTGGAAACAATGATTCCTCTCATCCCCTGCCTGCAACAAGAGTTTCTATGGTGGACAAAGACCTGTCACCAAAACATGGGACGGCCCTTCACTCTACCCCCTGCCAGCCAAACCTTAACAGATGCATCAGATTATGCCTGGGGGGGCCCACATGGCAGGAAGATGCATTCGGGGCATATGGGCACCAAATCAAATGCATCTACATATCAACCAGAAAGAGATGATAGCTGTTCAAAATGCCCTAACAGCCTTCAAGGACTTACTTCATCTAGGACAATGATAAAGACGGACAACACCACAGTCATGTGGTATATAAACAAGCATGGAGGCGCACACTCATACCCCCTTTGCAGATTAGCCATGACACTGTGGGGCACAGCTTTGACCTACCAAATAAATCTTCAAGCTCAATTCCTGCCAGGAAAACAAAACACTTTGGCAGACGATTTAAGCAGAAACCTTATGGATCCTCACAAGAGGAAACTAAATCCACAAGTCTTCAGCATGATAGCAAAGAAATGGAGGAGCCCAGACATAGACCTAATTACCTCTCCTCAAAATTATCAACTGAAAAGATTCTGCACAAGGACTTTTCACAGACGGGCATGGAAAGTGGGCGCCCTATCCTTCAGTTTATGCCTTTCCTCCTCTTCTACCCAAGGTCCTCCTAAAAGTCAGACAAGAGAAGCCAAAGATGATATTAATTGCCCTGGACTTGCCCCACCAATACTGGTACCCAATCCTAAGGAACTATACTCAATACCCAGCTTGGACCTTGCCTCAGAAACTACAATTACTGTCCCAGCAAAACAATCACATCATGCACAATCAACTACAGACTCTGAACCCGGCAGCATGGCTAATCCTGTAATCATACAGATGACACCTCTCAGTAAAGCTGTGATGGATGTAATTTTGGAAGCCAGAAGGCCTAGTACTAGAAAATCTTATGTTGACAAATGGAAGAGATTCTGTGCTTGGAATCGAGCACAAGGAACTGATACAGCAGAACCGCATATTCCTCAGATATTACAATACTTAACTGAGATGCTTGACAAAGGCTTATCTTTTTCATCAATCAAAATCCATGCTTCTACCATTTTGGCTCATTACAAAATAGAGCCACCAATCTTTTCTCATCCTTTACTAAAGCAGTATCTTAGAGGAGCCAAAAATGTAAGGCCTCCTAGAAGATCACCATTACCTGCATGGGACCTCAATTAAGTGTTGGAAAAGCTCACTCTGCCTCCATTTGAACCAGCTGCTACCGCTGATATAAAGTTCTTGTCATGGAAGACAGCTCTGCTACTAGCAATCACTTCAGCAAGAAGAGTTTCAGAGCTACAGGCCCTCATGGCTGTAGAGCCTTTTATCATATTTTACCCAGACAGGGTGTCTTTGAGGACAAATCCTACCTTTTTGCCTAAGGTAGTTTCCAGTGTGGCTCTTAACCAAACAATTCATCTGACAACTTTTTATCCAAATCTGCAGAACAAAGGGGAGAGAATTCTGCATTCCTTGGATGTACACCGACAGCTAAGATTCTACTTGTGCAGGACTAAAGCTCTAAGAAGAACTGAGCAATTACTAGTGTCATGCTGCAGGATCAGAAGGAAAGGCTATTTCAAAGCAGACATTTTCAAAGTGGATAAGCCATTGCATCCATTTCTGCTACTTACACCATGGCAAACCTGTGCCCAAGGGCATTAGATCTCACTCCACCAGGGCTGCAGCTACTTCAGCAGCCTTTCTCAGAGGAGTACCAACCAAGGACATTCTAAAGGCTGCTACTTGGAGTTCTGTTCGCACCTTTACAAAGCATTACCATTTGTCTCTCTACTTTAAGTCCAGGGCAGGCTTTGCCACTGCAGTGCTGCAGGGCCTTATAGCCTCACCTAATGCTGTTTAGCTCCAGCCTCCCAACCATAGCTTTGGGATTCTACCCAAATGTAATGACTGCAACAGTGAAACACGAAGAACATAGTACAGTTGTGTACCTACCATAAATGTAGATGTTCGAGTGTATTCACTGTTGCAGTCCAGGTTACCCTCCCACTCATCCCCTTGTCATTCCACAGTTTATCTTTCCTTCTCTATCTTCTACAACCTATGTGGTATATTTGCTTGTAGATTGAGGTAAAGTTTATATTGATGCATATAGATATATATATATAGATATCTATATATATATATATATATATATCTATATAATATTTAGAATATTGCTACCTTTTTGGGGGCACCTGACATCGGGGGCAAGAAAACCTAAAGAAAATGGTGTTGGCTGCATGTTTTATAGCCCTGATGACCTGACGTCATGGAAGAGGAGACGGCAACCGACGCAGGACCCAAGACTTTGGAATTCAGGCCGACTGAGGGCAACCTGCCAGCAGATTACCCAAATGTAATGACTGCAACAGTGAATACACTCTAACATCTACATTTATGGTAAGTGTACACAACTGTATTTTTCTTTTCAAGAATCCTACTGCTGATCCAAAGATCATTTCCCAGGGACCTAAAGGTATTAAGGCTACTAGAGCCAGAAATCCTGTCCCTTCGGACAGGCATTCCAGAGCTTTGGACAAGTGGGGTAAGGAGGTATATACCTCTCCAACTCTTGCTATCAGAGCATTGAATTGCCAGTTTCACATGCTGAAATACCAGCAACATGTTATGGAACTTGTTAAACAAAAAGTGGTAATTTTTCCAGATTGTGCAGAAAATAGACTTGCAGGAGCTTATGCACTCTGCAAACCAAGTTAGTAAGCATACTTTGCATTGTGGCTTTGATGCCCTGGAAGCATCTTGCAGGGCAACAGCCACTGGCTCTGTACTGCAAAGACATGCTTGGCTGAAGGAGCAGGCCTTGCCAGATCAATTCAAATCTAAATTACTCGACGCTCCTTTAAATAAGGAGTATTTGTTTGGCACCAAAGCAGAAGTTGTTCTTAAAAAGATGGAAGAAAAGGCTAAATCTATGCAAACTGTTAAGGAATTTCTACAATTGCAACCATTTAGATTCAGTAGGCATTGCCCTTCAAAACACTGGTCCTTTCCAACCCCCTCCAGGCCTTCCCAAACAAGACCCAGGAGAAACAAACCACCCAACAACTGTCTCAGGGTATGCAGAGATTTAAGCAATGGAGCGCCCCCACCCCAAGAGCAGGGAGTGGTAAGCCACCTCCTTATGGAAAAAGCTCACAGTGAATTCTCAACTCTGCTATCCAGCCCTGCCCAATTGCTTGTGCTCCTAGGAGGAAAACTTGCCCTTCATGCAAAAAACTGGATGTCCATCACTCAGGACCAATGGGTCCTCAACATTGTAACCTAAGGGTACAAATGTTATTTCCATTCACTGCCAACTCTAAGCAGGTTTCCAGACCTTCCTCCAAACCAGTGGGCCGAGGTTCTAAACCAAGTACTTTCCCTGCTCAATATCAGAGCTATTCAGCCTGTTCCAGTAGAAGAGAGGGGTTAAGGATTCTATTCCAGACTATTCCTGTTACCCAGGAAAGAGGGCTCTTGGCACCCAATCCTGGATCTTTCAATTCTCAACACCTTCCTGGTGGTACCAAAATAAAGGATGCTTACCCTGCAACAGCTTTTCCCTATGTTAGCCAAGGATGCCTGGTTATTCACCCTAAACTTAAAAGAAGTCTATCTGCAAATCTCCATAAGGGAGTCATGCAGGAAATATTTACGTTTCAGGGCAGAGTCTATGCCTTATCAGATGTTCTTCGTGTTTCACTGTTGCAGTCAGTACATTGGGTTATCTGCTTGCAGGTAGTCCTCATTCAGCCTGATTAACAAAGTCTTGGGTCCTGTGTTGGTTGCTGTCCCTTCTTCCATGACGTCAGTTTGTCAGGGGTACAAAACATGCAGCCGACGCCATTACATCAGTCTTTCTTGCTGTTGAATTACCGAAGCAGAAGCAGTTTGCAAGTGCCGGTCGACCGACTCCTGAAATTTTCGTTTGAGTTTCAGAACCAAAGTCTTCAATTAAAAGCTAAGTACCCCATTGGGGAAACTTTTTCTTGCTCTTAAACGATGTCAGTAAAAGTAAATAATTGTATTACTTGTGGAAAACAAATACCTCAAAGATTTTCATTCGTACTGTATTCCTTGCCTAGGCCCAGACCACGACGTACCTTGCTGTTGGTTTTGTGCCTTATTTAAACCACGAACTATCCGACATCTTTATATTTACGCTTCTAAATATTTTGGTGCTCGGTTGAATTACCCTATGTCTTCGGTCAGCCATCTGTCTACCGATATTCTGAAAAAACGCAAAGATAAGGACAGAGACAGGCCGCCTAGGTCCAAAGCTGCCGACTACGCTTCTCTTAAGCCAGTCGCCAGTTCACTGGTACTCTGTGAGGTGCTTTCACAGCCCCTGATACCCACTACTTCTGATTCGCTGGCCTCTACTGAGACCCATTCAGAGTCTGGTATGCCACGAGATGCTTCAGCTGTGGAACCTGTGGACGTCTCTAGCTTGGATGGGTCCGGAGCCGCTGTGCAGGCACTGGCTTCTGAGGGTGTGTTCAGGCCTACTGACTGGAGTATTAAACCGACACCATCTTCTTCAAGGCTTAAATCTCGAACCATGCCTAAAAAACTGATGCCCAGACCACAAGGTCAGGCCTCTTTGCCTAAAAAACAGATAAGAATGGCTGAAGACCTATTACTTTAATCAGGGGAAGCCAGCCTTCCCCCTCTAAAAGACCTAGGACTGAGTTTGTTTGATACTTCCGACCAGGATTCTGAATTTTCTGTTTCCTCTTATGATCAGGATTTACCCTCCTCTACCTATGAGGATTCTGATGCTGAGGACTCCATTCTCTCTGCTTCTCCCCCAGAGGATTTCTCTTTTGGTGAAACCTTGCATACTCTCAGGGAGCATTTTCGTTGGGAAAGTCAGGATTTTTCTGATTCTAAAAAGAGGCTTAAGGAATTCTTACTCCTGCCGCAGCACAGGCCTTTAGCCATACCTTCTGTATTAGACATTATTGATGGTGCATTTGCAGAATCCAGGTTGGCCCCTGACTCTTTACCTCCTGCTCCCAGGAAACCTGATAGATATTACAGGGTCCTCTGACTCTCACAAGTTCCTTTTCAAAAATCCTACTGCGGATTCTGAGACCATTTCACAGGGGCCTAAGGAAATTAAAGTTACTACTGCCAAAAATCCTACCCCCTCTGATAGAGACACCAGGGCACTGGATAGATGGGATAAGGAAGTTTACACTTAAACTTTGCAGTTAGGGTGTTAAACTGCCAGTTTCATATGTTGAAGTATCAGCTGCGTATTATTGGATTGCTTAAACAGAAAATTATGATGTTTCCTGATTGTGCTGAAAATAAGGATTTACAGGGTTTCTTGCATTCAGCTGAACAGGTTGGAAAACATACTTTGCAATGTGGTTTTGACTCTCTAGAGGCATCTTGCAGGGCTGCTGTAACTGTGTCTGTACTTAGAAGGCATGATTGGCTTAAGGAGCAATCCCTACCAGATCATGTTAAAGCAAAATTACTGGATGCTCCCCTAAACCAGGACCGTCTGGCAACAAGGCAAAAGAAGTTCTTAAAAAGATGGAAGAAAAAACTAAATCTATGCAAACTGTTAAAGATTTTTTTTACAAGTACAACCTCCAGGATTTAGTAGGCATTGGCCTTCCAAGAATTGGTCCTCTCCTGCCTCTTCCAGACCTTCTTAGTCCAAACCCAGATCCAGCAGAGTTCCCAGGCTGCAGTCCCAGGGTACGCACAGGACTAAGCAGTGGGAGGCCTCCACTTCCAAACCTGGGATTAACAAGACTCCCACTATGGTAAGCTGTCTCAATGACTTCCTTTTAAAATTTCCAAGCACTTAACTGACTGCCCCTTTGGGAGGAAAGATTGCTCTTCATGCAAAGAACTGGGAACTCATTACCCAGGACAAATGGGTTTTAAATTCTGTGTCCTAGGGATACAGATTTCACTTCCACACGTTGCCAAACACCAAGCGGGTGGCCAGACCTACCCCCAAATCAGAGGGCAGAGGCCCAAAAACAAGTACTTTCTGTCTTGGTTGCTATACAGTTGGAACCAGAAGAGGAAACGGGACAAGGTTTCTACTCAAGACTTTTACTGGTACCCAGAAAAGACAATTCATGGTGTCCTATCCTGGACCTGTCTACTCTAAATACCTTTTTGAAGATTCCAAAATTCAAGATGCTGACTCACCAGTTGCTTCCTATGCTAGGCAAAGATGCCTGTTTGGCAACACTAGATTTAAAAGAAGCATACCTCCACGTCCCAATCAGGGAATCTTGCAGAAGATACCTACTCTTCAAAGCAGGCTACACGCACTATCAGTTCTCCGCACTGCCCTTTGGCTTATCTACTGTGCCCAGGGTATTCACAAAGTGCCTAGCTCCAGTTTTTGCATTTTGCAGGCAAAGAAATATTCAAATATACCCATACCTGGACGATGGTCTAATTCAGGCAGAAAGCCAGGACATACTTCTGACTCATCTGGCCTTTGTACAAAGGGTTCTAACTTGTCTGGGGTACACCATAAACAAAACAAAATCACACCTGGTACCCTGTCAACAAATTATATTCCTGGGAGCAAGCTTGAATACAACTTCCCAGATTGCTTTCCTCATGCCAGAGAAACAAATTAATTTGACAACCTACTTCAAACAAGTGGCTACAAAAACCCTGCAATCTGCAAGACAAATACTGCAAGCCTTGAGGTTCATGGCCTCATGCATTCTTCTAATTCCATATGCAAGACTGCATATGAGGAAACTACAGTGGTATCTAAAAAGACTATGATGTCAACATTCTCAGGATCTAGAAGCAATGATTCCTATCATACCTTGCCTATGCCTAGAGTTCCTTTGGTGGGCAGAGGCCTGTCACCAAACAAGGGTCTACCTTTCACACCACCCTCTGCCGCCCAAACCCTAACAGACGCATCAGACTATGCATGGGGGGCTCACCTGGCAAGGAAGTGCATTCAGGGCAAATAGAACCCAAGTCAAATACACCTGCATATCAATCAAAAAGAAATGTTAGCTGTACAGAATGCTCTGACAGCCTTCAAGGATCACTAATGGTAAAGACGGACACCACCACTGTTATGTGGTACATAAACAAGCAGGGGAGTACACATTCTTACCCCCCTCTGCAGACTAGCCATGGCATTGGGAACACAGCCTTGAGCTACCAAGTGCACCTACAAGCTCAATTCCTGCCAGGAAAATTAAATACACCGGCAGACGGACTAAGAAGAAACTTCATGGACCCACACAAGTGGAAACTGGAACCAAGGAGTTTCAACATGTTGACAAACAAATGGGGGAGCCCAGATATAGACCTGTTTTCCTCTTCCCCAGAACTACCAATTGGACAAATTTTGCACAAGGACTTCTAACAAACAAGCCTGGAAAGTGGATGTTCTAGTCTTCATCTGGAAAAACCTATCAATCTATGCCTTCCCCCCTCTACCTCTGCTCTCCAAAGTACTACTAAAAATGAAACAGGACAAACCAAGGATGATTTTGATTGCTCCAGACTGGCCACACCACCACTGGCACCCCCTCCTGCGCAGTGTGTCACGGTTATCCCCATGCACCTGCCTCAGATTCCTTCCCTGTTCTCAGCAGGAGAACCAGATTTTGCACCCTTAGCTTCTAACACTGAACCTAGCAGCCTGGCTAATTACATAATCTCTCCTGTACCATCCCTCAGTAAACATGTGATGGATATCATTTTAGAGGCAAGGAGGCCTAGTACTAGAAAATCTTATGCTGAAAAATGGAAAAGATTCTGTGCCTAGAACCAATCTCAAGGGATGAGCTCAGCAGCACCTAATTTACCTCAGATTTTACAATACTTAACTGAGATGCTTCACAAGGGCCTGTCTTTTTCCTCCATTAAAATTCACGCCTCCGCCATTTCAGCTCATTATAACATAGAACCACCCCTCTTCTCTCATCCACTGCTCAAGCAGTTCCTCAGAGGGGCAACAAATTTGAGACCACCCAGGAGAGCGCCAACTCCAGCCCGGGACCTTAACTTTGTTTTGGAGAAACTCACGCTACCTCCTTTCGAGCCAGCTACTACTGCAGACTTAAAAATTTAATTCTTGGAAAACAGCTTTCCTTTTAGCAATCACTTCAGCAAGAAGGGTATCTGAATTACAGGCCCTTATGGCAGTGGAGACTTTCATCATCTTTCATGCGGACAGGGTGTCACTCAGAACCAATCCATCCTTCATACCCAATGTGGTATCCAGTGTGGCTCTTAATCAGTCCATTCATTTGTCAACCTTCTTTCCCAATCCACAGAAGAAAGTGGAACGGATACTGCATTCCTTAGATGTGCACAGACAACTTAGATTCTACTTTTACAGGAGTAAACCTCAAAGGAAATCTGAACAGCTGCTAGTTGGCGCTGCTGCAGGTGCAGAGGGGAAGGCCATTTCAAAGCAAACCATTTCTAAATGGATAGCCCATTGCATTCATTTCTGCTATGAGCACCATGGAAAACCTACCCCACAGGGTCTCAGACCTCACTCCACCAGGGCTGCATCTACCTCTACAGCCTTTCTCAGAGGAATCCCTACCAGGGACATCCTAGAAGCTGCTACCTGGAGCTCTGTACATACCTTCACCAAGCATTACCATATGCCTATTTCTTCTAAATCCAGAGCTGGTTTTGCCACTGCAGTCTTGCAGGGCTTAAGTTGCTGGTCCTAATGCTCTCTAACATCCTCCTCCCTTCCTTGGCTTTGGGAATCAACCCAAATGTAATGACCAACAGTGAAACACAAAGAACATAGTACAGTTGTGTACACTTAACATAAATGTAGATGTTAGAGTGTACTCACTGTTGTAATCCTCGTTAACCTCCCTCCAGCCCCCTGACTTCTCTTGACTCTACCTTTCCTTCTATTTTTGTGTATTTTTCTGGTGTATTTGTTTTTTGATGGAGGTGTACTATAACATATAATTGCTTCCCATTGCAGGGAACACCTGACATCTGGGGGCAAGAAAAACTGATGTAATGGCGTCAGCTGCATGTTTTATTACCCCTGATGACCTGGCGTCATTGAAGAAGAGAGAGCATCCAACGCAGGAATCCAAGATTCTGGTATTCAGGCTGGCTGAGGGCTACCTGCTGGCAGATAACCGAAATGTAATGACTGCAACAGTGAATGCACTCTAACATCTACATTTATGCTAAGTGCACACAACTGTACTTTTCCCTCCCTCCCCCTTGTATCCTCTTTCCTTAGGGGGACGTAAGCTTCTCACTGTGACTTTTAACCACCAGGACCACTTTACCATATTTCCTTGTGCTTCTGACATGTTAGGGGAAGAAAAGCTGATGTAATGGCGTCAGCTGCCTAGCTTTATAGCAATGATGACCTGATGTCAGACTACATGCGACAGCAGCCGATGCAGAAAAACATTGACTCTGGTATTTGGGCCGGCTGAGGGCTACCACAGCAGAGATTATCCACAGGTGATGACTGCAACAGTGAATACACTCGAACATCTACATTTCTGTTAAGTTTACACAACTGTACTTTCTTCTACCAGAAGTCTCTGGCTGATCTAGTTTTATTGTTCTTGGATTCCAGCAGGGGTCCTCGTCTTCAGAGGATCCCCCATTCTAAATAACAGGAGAGTTGAATTGTTGACTGCTTTCAGGGGAAAAGGCATTCTGCTACCCTGGCGTTTAAGTTCTTGAACTGCCAATCTCTCATGCTTACGTTTCAGGAGTCTCTCCTTGACAGGCTGAAGTCTTAAGACCCAAGGGATTGAAGACGGACCTAAAATAGATGCTTAACTTATCCACCTCCATCTTCCCTGGTGGCTAAGCATTCCAAGAAATGCAGCTATGATGTATTAAATACGTCATGCTGGGCAGCTGCTAGATCTGTGATTTGTAGACATCTCTGGATGAAGACACAACTCTTGCCAGTGTGAAGTTGAAGCATCTTAATAGTGCCTGGATGAGGGCAACCTCCTCCTACCTCTTCCCTTGGCTGAGGAAGTTTTTAAGAAGCTAGAAGAAAACTGAATACCATGCAGCAACTCAAACAGTCTTTATTACAAAGTACCAAAACACAGCTGCAGTTACTACAGTAAGACCTGACCATTCTTCCCTAAGCAGGCAATTGTTTACCAGAAGAAAGGAAAGAAGCCATGCTATAGAAAACACTGGAACACACAGCAACATGGTAAGCTTGGGATTTTCAAAACTGGACTAGCAGAGGGAACAGTTAAGTCATTTGGGCTACCCCCCCTCCCCCACCCCCAGAAATCACAGTTTAGTCCAGCCAGTTTCCATGTCCTTACCCTTCATACTGTCACCGTCCTAAAAATAGGGAACTAGTTTAGGTGTATTTTTTGGAGGATTGGGAGACTATAACCCAAGACCAGTGAGTCGTCAGCATCTTCAGACAAGGTTACAAACTTCAGTTCAAGAACAGACCCAGTTTTTAGGGGATGCTCTTGGTGTTTTACTGTTGCAGTCATTACATTTGGGTTATCTGCTTGCAGGTAGCCCTCAGTTGGCCTGATTATCAAAGTCTTGGGTCCTGCGTCAGTTGCTGTCTCATCTTCCATGACGTCAAGTAGTCAGGGGTATAAAGCATGCAGCCAATGCCATTACATCAGTCTTTCCTGCCATGTGGTGCCCAAAGCAGAAGCAGTTCGCAAGTGCCGGTTGGCCGACTCCTGAAATTTTCATTTTCAAGTTTCAGATCCGAAGTCGTCAACAAAGCAAGTTAACAATTGTATTACTTGTGGAAAGCAAATACCTCATAAAGATTTTCATTCGTACTGCAATCCTTGCTTAGGCCCAGACCACAATGTCTCTCGCTGTCTGTTTTGTACCTTATTCAGTCCTCGAACTATTCGTCATCAGTTCATTTTCGCATCTAACTATTTTGGTACTCTGTTCAATTATCCAGAAATGGCTTGGGTAAGCCACCTGACTACCGACATTCTGAAAAAATGCAAAGATAAAGACAGACACAGACCGCATAGGTCCAAAACTGCTGGCGACGCTTCCATTAAGCTAGTCACCAGTTCGACGGTACTCAGTGAGGTGCTTTTGCAGCCTCTGATTCCCACTACTTCAGATTGGCAGGCCTCTACTGAGACCCATTCGGAGTCCAGTATGCCGTGAGATGCTTCTTCGACTATGGAACCTGCAGATGTCTCTACCTTGGATAAGTCCAGAGCCGCTGTGCAGGCACCAGCTTCTGAGGGTGCATTTCAGGCCTACTGACTTGCATATTTAACCAATGCCATCTTCTTCTTCAAGGCCTAAAACTCAATCCACGCCTAGAAAACAGATGCCCAGACCGCATGGTCAGGCCCCTATGCCTAAAAAACAAATAAGAATGGCTGAGACTAAATAATATCTGAGAATAGAAGGGGTCCCTCTAGTTTACTTCTTGAAGAGCATGAATTAACTTGGCAAATTATGACTGATGCATTTTTAGAACCAGGTCTTAATGACCAATGTAATATATCATGCCTTCTTAAATTGAGAAGTTTGGCAAGATAATTGCACACTTGTACATTTTTCTAGGACTATCTGTTTGAATTCATGTGTTACTGTTTTCATGTTGAATCTTATTCGGCTCTATATAGAGAGTTTTTGCAAATAATAACATCAAGAATATTTTTCCTTTACTGATCTAAGCAATTTTTTTAAGCTAGCCTGGTATTTATCGAATGTAAATGTTCTTTTAATAACTGGTCTATTTAAGATAAGATTTAGCTTTTTAAATCAGTTTTTATGAAAGTATGATAAGATGTGTAGTCAAACTAATTACTTGTAGTTGCACACCTCTACACGTCTAATAATTTAATACTCTTATAATGTAGACATTTTTTTATATATATATATTTTTTCCATGCACATATATAAATACACTCTTACATTCACATTCAGAGGTATACTTTTACTTTTTGATAGAATTGCACTTTATAAGTGAAGCAAACAGTACATTGACAAGTTAGTTATATTAATCTACTGACTTTATAAATACTACTTCAACTTATAGACGGCTTTTGACTTTGTATTTCTATTTAAATGTAAATCTGTTGTTTAATTAGATAATTGTTTAATTGATTAGCAAAAGGATGATATAAAAGCTGAGTGTTTGGTTTTAACTATCTGTCTGAAGAAGTCATCCTATGAGGAATGACGAAAAGTGCTTAACACAATAAATTCGTGTGCAGTAGTTTTCCTTGCCTGAGTGTTTCGCTTTTTTTGAAAGTTTGTCTCTGTTTCGTTTGTTCAAGAATGGCTGAGACCTTATTAGTCTAATCAGGGGAAGCCACCCTTCTCCCTCTAAGAGACCTAGAACTGATTTTCCTTCTGATTCTTCTGATCAGGATTCTGAAATTTGTTTCTTCTGATGACAAGGATTTGCCCTTATCTACCTATGAGGATTCTGATGCAGACAACTCCATTCCCTCTGATGTTCTTCGTCTTCCCTTGCTGCAGTCCTGACTATTGGGTATAGTCCGCGTCCCAGTCGGCCCCAGCCAGAGAGTATAAGGCTGCCGGTCATATGCCTTAGACTGATGGCGTCAGTCAATCAGGGTACTAATGATGGCATGACGCGTCATTTTTTGCCGCATGGTCCGATGCAGAAGCAATTTTAGTGCAAGTGCAGGTTCTGTTTCTTTTCGAACGGGTTTTCAGACCGTTTACGAGTGGGCTAGAGAACCTCGTGGAACTACGTTAGAACATTTTTTTTTCTTGCCTCCGTATATTATAAAAGTGAAATGCAAGAAAAGTGAATAACTTTCTTGATGCAGCATATATAGGGATTATCATACATTGTGTATTGTTTGTTTGGCCTTGACGAAACACGGCGTTGTTGGTTGCCGCTCTTGTGCTGGCACTATTAAAGCACTATTAAGAGGAGGCTTGATTGTGCTTGGGAGTTGTTACCCAATTATTTTATGCCGATACTAACTCCGGCGAGGACATCTAGCCTGCTTCCGCAAGCACAAGGACAAAACGGTGAAGTCTGTGAGGTCCCGGGGCGTGGTCTTTTTCTTTGGCTTTAGAGAGGAAGGGGCAGAGGGGTTTGCCAGGCAGCTGGTCTGAGTCTCTACTTTACTGTTACAGGATGTGCCCATAAGGTCAGGGCCAGGGGCAGGGGGAGGGGGCCTTCAGGGTTCCTCTCTTCCCAGGGTGGTTCCAGGTAGTTAGCTCCTGTCCTTCTTTTTCTTTCTTTCGGCTTAGTTAGAGGAAAAAGTCCAGCTTCTGTAGGGGCTCTCCCTAGCATTTTCTCTGTGCCTAAGAAACATATGCTTAAAATGGCTGAAGATTTGATTTACTTGATTAGAGGTTCTATGCCCCACCTGATAAGAGGCCCTGGTGAACAGGAACACAGAGTTGATAGTGTTTGAACAGCACAGGCTGGCTCTCCTGTCTTCTGAAGACTTGCAAGGTGTTTTCTCTGATTGTATTCTGATTTCTTCCCATGATTCCTTCCCTTCAGAGAGATTTTCTGATTTTCATTTTCTCAGACTCTTCACGCATGAGGGAGGGATTTAAATGGATGGGAAGGATTACTCTGACTCAGAAAAGGCTTAGGGAATTCCTTGTTTTTGCAGCATAGATAGGCCCTTCTCTCTCCCCTGTGTGGGAATGTGGTGGAGAGAGTTTTGCAGAGGCTTCTGACCCCTTGCCTCCTGCTCCTGTTGCTCCTGTTAAGCCTGATAGGTAGCCCAGGTTGCCGAGCTCCATAGTATTTGTTGTTTGAGTCCCAGGGGACCCAGAAACTCTTTCTCAGGGCTAAAGGTGTAAAAAAAAAAAATGTTGTAAAAATCATGTAACCCCTCCTAAAGGCAGAGGGGGCTGGATAGGGGGGAGAAAGTATATATACCTCTTACTTCTTCTCCATGAGGGATGCGATTATTGGCCAATATCACTTAATATCTTTGAAATCCTCAATTCTCTCCTAAGGAGTGGGTGGCATAAGGTGTTGGAGTGTGTATTGCTGCTTTGGGTGCAAGAGGTGCTGGATTTGGGTCATGTGTCTGAACAAGTGGTCTTTGCTTCTTTGCAATGATCTGTTTTTTTGCTGTGTTAGCCTCCTCTTCTTCGCGCTGCTGCTACTCAGAAAGTTGTTTGAACATATACAAGAATTTAAGAGAAGGAATTTAGGATAAAGCTTTCTATAACCTGGTGATTCCTGATTTGTTTGATAGAGCTGTTGTTTAGTAGAAAATGGAGGTGGAAGCAGAAAATGGAGGATAAGCTGCAGACTGCAAAGTGGTTGCAGGATTTTTTAGGTGCAGCCTCCAAGTTTAGTAGAAATTGGCCTGCTAAAGGGGTGGACATATCCAGACATCAGTCCAGGGCTAGGGGGTGGTAGGGGCAGTAGTAGGAGCCAGAGACTCAAGGTTCCAGCAGGCAGAGATCCAGACATCAGACTTCTGGTGAGGGACTGGGAGGGTCGCTTAGTCCTTTGATTTTAAGTTTCAAAAGACAATACTTTGCCTTTTCAGGAGCCACTGTGGTCTAGATCTGGTCTCTCCTGTCTCTTTTTCAATTGTCTCTTTTCAAAGAAAACTTGGGTGACAATCACTCCAAGACAGTGAAATCTCAAGCAAAATTTCATTTCCACACCCCCCCCCAATCAGCTTCCAGTTCAAATTCCTCCTCCATGTTTCCTCCTCCACCAAGAAAAAAGTTTAAGTCTCAACAAGTGGGGGGCTATTTCCAGAGTCTGCTATTCAGCCAGTCCTTGTTTTTTCCTAGCTTCAATCCTTTCATTAAAGAAGAACACGTGGAGACCAATTTTGGATTTATCTATCCTTGGATTGGTATCCTATCCTCAGCACTTATCTGGACATTCCCAAGTTCAAGATGTTGGCCCGATTACAAGGACTTTCATGTCTGCTGGTTTAACTTTTATCTGCTCTATATTCTTGTGCCAAGGAAGCTTACGCTCAGATGTTTCAGCCCAGTTCTAATTCTTTCGATCAAGGTTTTACGTATCAACACTAGAGTATTCTGCCTCTGAATTGCTTAAGGTTCTTATGGCTCAATTCCCAGAGTCAGGCTTCTTAGCATATCTAAGTATCCTTACTTGAATTTCTTCAAGGCATTACTTCAGAAAAAGAACCACCTTCCTGAATCGATTGGAACTCATCAAAGCAGTGCCTAGATACAGCAGTATTCTGTGAGCATAAAAGGAGTCCTGTCACTAGAAATAAATCTCAGTCTAGTACCCTCTCAAGACATGTGCTTTCTGGGTGTGCCCAGAGTCAAGTGTGACGAGATTCTTTGCACTTCCTATGGCCAAACTGCATAAGGATCTCATCAAGAGAACTATCTCCACTTTCATTCCTGACTGCATCTCATCAGTCATCATTTGGGGCAAGGTATTCCCTTCAAGCCTTCTTTCAAAAAGCATGAGGAAGCTCACTGCTTCCCAGGAAAAATTGCTGTATTCTCAGCGTATGCCAGAGGCACCAATCAATGGACACACATTGCTCAAGAACCTTGCACTCAAATTGAAATTAAAAGGATTTCAAAGGAATTGGGACTACAGGCTCTAAAACTACCACCTAGTCAGATTTAAAGGGAGATGTTTTGACCTGATGGGGCGAAGATGATTTTAACGGAGGAGGCAGGACCAGACAAGAACAAGACATATCTAAATGGAAAGTACAACATCTACAGTGGGAGATGTTCATTCCCCAAATTCTACAGGCGTTCAAGGGCGGAGATCGATTCAGGTTAGTACTTCCAGGGCAGGTGCAACAAGTGACTTCTGGTACATCGAGTGTTGAGGTACAGAACAACACAACTGTATATTTTATGATCAACAAATTATGGGAACACATTGAATTGGAAGCTGCAGAACGCCTGGAAGGATTTTATCGGAGTCTGGTTCTGCCTGCAGCTGACAACTCAGTGGTAAGACTAAACCACCACATCTTGGATCCTAGCAGATGTATCAGAAAGTGGAATCCATGGTATGATCTGTTCGAACTGTCTTCTTCATGTACCAGACATCATGACAGTGCACTGGGGAACTCCCACCAGCTGATTCTTAAGATCCAAAGGTTTCAACTGGAAGTGGATCACAGATCTTCACAAGTGGATAGGATACCTCAGCTTTGGAATCCTATTCTCACCTCTTCTTCTTGGAAAACCTCCATGTCCTCACAGGGATTGGCCTCCTCTTCAGATCCTACAGGGAAGGTCATTCTTTGATGGCAAAGGACCCACTCCATAGCTCCTAGCTTTCTCACATCTTGGCCTTTATTGATTCCCTCTAGGTAAAGAAGCCACCTCAAAGATTACCCATCTTTCCTCATCTGTTGTATCTCGAGACACGGAGCAGAATTCTGGGTTGAAAACAAGGAAGACATCTCAGCGCTTTCAATAAGTTTAAATGTGATTTGGGAGCTCTCAGCTTCCCTCTTAAAGAGTTATTGTGATTTAAAGAAACTTTTTTTCAGAGAACTAGTTGCAGTGCAATAAAAGAGATTTCCCGATTATTTTTGGTGTACATTTCTTTTGGCTTTGATTTCATCATTCAAGGTGTTGTCTTTCTACTCTTATCTTACTATTCATGCTCCCAATGGTTTGTCTTTTCAATCATACCATGCCACTTGACCCCATTTCAAATTCTAGCATTGTGACCCACCTTTGTTTTTCTTGAAGGCAAAAAATAAGTTTCTTCCTGGGGCAAAGAATGCAAGACGGGGTAAGGGAGCTCCTACCATACTTTTGATCTCAAACTTCTTTCTTTAAAAGACTCTGCAACTGTTGAGCCTGCAGCAACTTTCTGATGCTTTTATTTGTCATGGAAGACTGCTTTTCTGTTGCTGGTGCATTATGTAGAGAAGTGTCACTTTTTGCAGGCCCTTATGGGACTAGCATTCTTTTGTTTTAATTCCTTTATTATACATCATTACGGTAATTAATTATTTTAAGGGCCTAAAGTTTTTTGTGTCTCTACGTTTTTTGCAATTCATTTGCAATAAAGGCAGCAAGATACACTTTAGATGTAAACAATTTCATTGCACACTATTATTTAACAAGCGAGCACTTTTTTGTTATTTGATGTCTTTTTTGAGCTTTCTTTTATGTTACAACAGTTACCTGTGTCCAAACTTTTAGACTAGACAGGGATTACTGCTGTCAAAACAAACTATTTCTAGGTGGGGTGGAGGTTGCATTGCATCTTGTTTGGCTTTCACACTAGCTATTGCCTCTCAAGATTATTTCTAAGGGGGTAGCAGCTAAGGATATTCTGGCTGCAGCTACTTGGCAACAGTGCATGCTTTCTCCTGCTATTTGCCCTGCCTATAGTCTAGTGCTCTCTTTCTCTTTTGCCCTTCACCTTTTTATAAGCTCCTAAGTCCTAGAGGCTGGTTTTGCATTTTACAGCCCTATATGCATGTTGTCTTGAGTACTCAATTTATAGGACTGCAGCCTCTCTTAAGGGAACTTTGGGATTCTAGTTTGTTACCAGGATGGTGATGGTTAGAATATTGTACATATTAGTACACCTTCTATCCTACCCCTCTGTGTTTTGTTTTGGGATTGTGTTACTGCCTACATTCTTATATCCTTTTGTGTTATATTACTTTATATATTGTGCATGTTTATTTATATTACTGTTTGTCACTATATTACTGTATATATTATCTTCTGTTATTTGAGGTAAGAAAACTGGTTTTTTCCCTTCCAGACGATTTCTGTTTTGGTTAAACTTTGCATACTCTTGGGGAACATTTCCGCTGGGAAAGCCAGAATTTCTCTGACTCCAAAAAGAGGCTTAGGGAATTCTTAGTCCTACCTCAGCACAGGTCTTTAGCTATCCCTCCTGTACTGGACATTGTAGATGATGCCTTCTTGGAATCTTGCCTGTCCCCAGACACTTTACCTACAACTCCCAGGAAACCCGACAGGTGTTAGAGTCCCTGACTCTCTCAAGTTCCTCTTTAAGAATCCTGCTGCGGATCCAGAGACCATTTCACAGGGTACTACTGCTAAAAACCCTACCCTCTCTGATAGAGATTCCAGGGTCCTGGACAGATTGGGTAGGAAAGTATACACTTCTGTTACTTTGACCATTAGGGCCTTAAACTGCCAGTTTCATATGTTAAAGTATCAGCAGCATATTATTGGATTACTTAAACAGAAAATTATGATGATTCCTGACTGTGCTGAAAATAAAGAATTACAGGATTTAATGCACTCTGCTGAACAAGTTGGTAAACATACTTTGCAATGTGGTTTTGATTTATTAGAGACATCTTGCAGGGCTGCTGTCACTGGGTCTGTACTTAGAAGGCATGCTTGGCTTAAGGAGCAACATTTGCCAGATCATGTTAAAGTTAAATTACTGGGTGCTCCCTTAAGCCAAGACCCACCTGCTTGGCAGCAAAGCACAAGAAGTACTTAAAAGATGGAGGAAAAAGCTAAATATATGCAAACTGTTAAAGATTTCCTGCAAGTACAGCCTCACAGATTTAGTAGGTACTGGCCTAAGAATTGGTCCTTTCCTGTCTCTTCCAGTCCTTCTCAGACCAAACCCAGGACCAGCAGCCACCCAGGCTTCACTCTCAAGATACTCACAGGCCTAAGCAGTGGGGGGCTCACACTTCCAAAGCTGGTAGTAATAAGACACCCCCCCTATGGTATACTGTCACAATGACTTAACCTTAAACCTTCCAAGCCCCTGCTCAACTGAACTGACTGTTCCTTTAGGGGGAAAGATTGCCCTGTATACAAAAAACTGGGAACTCATTACCCAAGACAAATGGGTTTTAAATATAATTTCCCAAGGATACAGATTCCACTTCCACTCCTTACCAGCCCCAAATGGTTGGCAGGACCTACCCCCAATTCAGTGGGCAGAGGCTCAAAAGCAGTTTCTCTCTGTTCTAAGTATCAGGGCTATTCAACCTGTCCCAGAAGAGGAATGGGGCAAGGTTTTTACTCAAGACTTTCCCTGGTATCCAGAAATGACAATTCCTGGCATCCTGTCCTGTCTATCCTAAACACTTTTTTGGTAATCCCAAAAATCAAAATGCTAATTCTTCATCAGCTGCTTCCCATGCTAGGCAAAAATGCCTGGTTGGCAGTATTGGATTTAAAGGAAACTTACCTGCACATCCCAATAAGGGAATCTTGTAGAAAATACCTACACTTCAGAGCAGGCTACATGCATTATCAGTTCTCTGCACTGCCCTTTGGCTTATCTACTGTGCCTAGGGTATTCACAAAGTGCCTGGCTCCAGTCATTGCATTCTGCAGGCAAAGAAATATTCAAATATACCCATACCTGGATGATTGTCTAATTCAAGCAGAAAGCCAGGACATCCTATTAAATCATCTGTCATTTTAAAAGAAACTGCTAACGTCACTAGGATACACCATAAACGAAACAAAATCACACCTAGTACCCTGCCAACAAATTGTATTCCTGGGAGCAAGCTTGAATAAAACTTCCCAGATGGCCTACCTCCCGCCAGAGAAACAAGTTTATTTGACAGGCTACTTGAAACTAATGGCCACAAAGACCCAACTATCTGCAAGAAAAATACTGCAAGCCCTGGGGTTCATGGCCTCTTGCATTCTACAAATTCCATATGCAAGACTGCATATGAGGAAACTGCAATAGTATCTAAAAAGCCTATGGTGTCAACATTCACAGGACCTAGAATCAATGCTTCTTATCATTCCTTGTATAAGAACAGAGTTCCTTTGGTCGGCAGAGGCCTGCCATCACAACAAGGGACTGCCATTCACTCTACCCCCTGCCACCCAAACCCTAACAACAGACGCATCAGACTATGCATGGGGGGTTCACTTGGCAGGGCAGTGCATTCAGGGCAAATGGAACCCAAGTCAAATGCACCTGCATATCAATCAAAAAGAAATAGCTGTACAGAATGCTCTGACAGCCTTCAAGGACTACATTCTTCCAGGACAATTATTGGTAAGTTCAAACAAACACCACTGTCATGTGGTACATAAGCAGGGGGGAACCCAGTCATACCCTCTCTACAGACTAGCCATGGCTCTGTGGAACACAGCCTTGGGCTATCAAGTGCACCTACAAGCTCAATTCCTGCCCGGCAAGCTGAATACACTGGCAGACGACCTAAGCAGACATCTCATGGACCCACATGAGTGGAAACTGGAACCAATGATGTTCAGCATGTTGATAAACAAATGAGGGAGACCAGAGATAGACCTGTTTGCTTCCACTCAGAACTACCAATTGGACAAATTCTGCACAAGGACTCCCTACAGACAAGTTTGGAAAGTGAATGCCCTGTTCTTCACCTGGAAAAACCTATCAGTGTATACCTTTCCCCCTTTGCCTCTCCTCTCCAAAGTTCTACTAAAGATCAAACAGGACAAACCAAGGACAATACTCATTGCACCGGACTGGCCACGCCAACACTGGTACCCCCTCTTGCGCAGTGTGTCACTGGTGCTGGAACCTTGGCACCTGCCTCAGACCCCTTCCCTGCTGTCCCAGCAGGAGGGCCAGATTCTGCACCCTCAGCTTAAAACCCTGAACCTTGCAGCCTGGCTAATTACCTGAGCTCTCCATTACCACCCCTTAGTAAGCAAGTGATGGATGACAAGGAGACCTAGTACTCGAAAATCCTATGCTGAAAAGTGGAAAAGATTCTGTTCCTGGAGCCAAACTCAGGGGATGGGTACAACAGTGCCCAATTTACTGCATATTCTTCAATATTTAACTGAGATGCTTCTCTTCCATTAAAATCCATGCCTCAGCCATTTCAGCACATTATTCTACGGCAACACCCCTCTTCTCTCATCCACTGCTGAAGCAAGTCCTCAGATGGGCAAAAAAATTAAGACCACCCAGGAGAGCCCCTACTCCAGCCTGGGACCTTAACTTTGTATTGGAAAAGCTCACTCTACCTCCCTTTGAGCCAGCTTCAACTGCATAGTTGAAATTCCTTTCTTTGAAAACAGCCTTCCTCCTAGTCATCACTTCAGCTAGAAGGGTGTCTGAATTACAGACCCTCATGGCAGTGGAGCCTTTCATCATCTTTCATGCGGATAGGGTGTCCCTCAGCACCAACCCTTCATTTATGCCCAAGGTGGTATCCGGTGTGGCCCTTAATCAGTCCATTCATTTGCCAACCTTCTTTTCTAATCCACAGAACAAAGGGGAACGAATACTGCACTTCTTGGACGTGCACAGACAACTTAGATTTTACTTGGACAGGACTAAGCCTCTCAGGAAATCTGAACAGCTGCTGGTTGCATTTGCTGCAGGGGCAGAGGGGAAGGTAATTTCAAAGCAAACCATTTCTAAGTGGATATTCCATTGCATTCATTTCTGCTATAAGCACCATGGAAAACCTAACCCACAGGGGATAGGACACCTTTCCACCAGGGTTGCATCTACTTCTGCAGTTTTTCTCAGAGGTGTCCCTATCAGGGACATCCTAGAAGTTGCTACCTGGAGTTCTGTACATACTTTCACCAAGCATTACCACTTGCCAATCTTTTCTAAATCCAGAGCTGGTTTTGTCACTGCTGTCTTGCAGGGCCTAATAGCTGGTCCTAATGCTCTCTCTAATTGCCTCCTCCCTTCCATAGCTTTGTGAATCTACCCAAATGTAATGACTGCAACAGTGAAATACGAAGAACATAGTACAGTTGTGTACACTTACCATAAATGTAGATGTTCGAGAGTATTCACTGTTGTAGTCCTGGCTACCCTCCCTCCAGTCCCCTGACTTCTATTGACTTTACCTCTCTTCTTGTTTACTGTATTTAAGCTTTCTGGCATATTTGGTTTTTGTTGGAGGTGTAACCTTGTATACAATTGCTTCCCATTATGGGGGCACCTGACATATGGGGCAAGAAAAACTGATGTAATGGCGTCTGCTGCATGCTGTCTACCTGTCGTCATGGAAGATGAGACAGCAACAGACGCAGAACCCAAGACTTTGATAATCAGGCCGACTGAGGGCTTAACTGCAAGCAGATAACCCAAATATAATGACTGCAACAGTGAATACATTCGAACATCTACATTTATGGTAAGTGTACTCAACTGTACTTTTTCTCTTTCCACAAGGAGCAAATGCCAAAAACCATAGAAAGCGTACCAAAAAGAGAGAAAAATGCATGCTTTTTTTTATCTCGAATAGATTTAGTACTAGGAAAAAGGGACTTAAAGGACTATTACAATCCTTTTGAGTCTAAACAAGTTCTTAATAGTACTAAAGTTCAAATTGCTTAAACTTGGGACTTTTTTTCCTTCTCTTTCTCTAATAACCAATTCTGTATCCTTAGACCTTAAAGATCTGATTGTGCACTCCCATTGTAAAGGTGTAAAGAATGTATTTAGGAATTGAAGCAGGGAGTCTTTGCCTCCTATCCATACCTCTCTATCTGGAAACATCACAAATCTGGACAAGGCCCATGAAAAATAGGTACAAATTGGTACGGTGATTAACATCTAATTTGCATACATAATTATGTAACCCCACCCACTCCAATGGAATTGTGGGATACCAACTTTCAAACACAAATTGAAGAATAGACAACCAAAATATGGTACCATAGTTATCCTGCAGCCATTCCAATGTCTCATTACCTGGCTATTTTGCCCCATTTACCATAGACACTAATGTATGCATACTGCTTTACTTCTACAATGATTATTTGGATTTTATTTTTACATTTTACAGCACAACTATGCAGAAACACCAATAGACATCATCTGGTAAACAAAGCAATACTGTCTCACAATGAAAATAGGCTTGCCATTAAAACTTCTCTGCCCTTGAAACTCGCATTCATTGAAACAGCATTGAAACCCACACCACATCCAAAGAAAATGCATCTGGCCAGTGTTGGATAAAGATTACCTTTGGGCTGTTTTCAAATCAGTGGCCCCTTGCACACAAAACAAGAAACATACATGTGTTCTTTTCTTTATACACCTTTCTGACTATTAAATTATATTCCTTGTATAATGACACACTTGTTAGAGCATTTAAAATGTATTGTTTGAACATTTTACCAGTAGGCTGTACTGTAGGCAATGGGAAAAAAAAACACATGAACCAATAATCACAAAACTGCCCAATTCAGAACATTTCCATCATAAAAGTCTACTTCCACACCCACACTATAAATGGAATGACAGTAGTGTAAGCAATAAGCATCTTGCACAGCGTCTCACACTTATTTTCAGTTTAATTTTTTTGGGGGGGATGGGACAAAAGGTCAAAAACCAGGGACACGTTTTAAACATTGCTTGTATAATTTTGTAAAGTTGCTAGAATAAAATGTTCCCACGATGCATTTCACTGGCAAGTTTTGAACCGAGGACCCTATGCACTGCAGTCAGAACAACATACCACTATGCCATATCAGTAGCTTCCTGAAAAATAGGAAGACTAAAACTTAATGGCTGTCATTTAGTGAATTCATTTCTCACTTCTCAACATAGCTCTTAACTGCTTAGCACAAAAAACATGGACAAAGCAAGCCAATAATGGGGGAATACAAATTCAGTTCTCACTTCTCACTCACCATAGCTCTGAACTGTTAGCACAAAAACAATAATGGGGGAATACAAATTGTGATGTTCTTTGTGTTTCACTGTTGCAGTCATTGCATTTGGGTAATCTGCTGGCAGGTTGCCCTCAGTCGGCCTGAATATCAAAATCTTGGGAACTGCGTCAGTTGCTGTCTCCTCTTCCATAACGTCAGGTCGTCAGGGGTATAAAACAGGCAGCAGACGCCATTTTCTTTAGTCTTTCTTGCCGCGTGGTGCCCGAAGCAGAAGCAGTTCGCAAGTGCCGGTCGGCCAGCTCCTGAAATTTTCGAATTCGAGTTTCAGAACCAAAGTCTTCAATTAAAGCTAAGTACCCCGTTGGGGAAACACTTTCTTTCTCCATACCGATGTCAGTAAAAGTTAATAATTGCATTACTTGTGGGTAGCAAATACCTCATAAGAATTTTCATTTGTACTGTATTCCTTGCCTAAGCCCAGATCATAACGTGCCTTGCTGTTGGTTTTGTGCTAGAGTTAACCAACGCACTATTAATCGTCGGTATATCTTTGCTTCAAAATATTTTGGAAACAGATTTAACTACCCTGAAATGTTGTCGGATAGCAATCCGACTACTGGAGTTCACAAAAAACGCAAAGAAAAGGACAGAGACAGACCGTCGAGGTTCAAAACCGACGACAAAGCTTCCGCTAAGCCAGTCAGCGGTTCATCCGGTACACAGTGAGGCGCTTTCGCAGACCCTGATACCCACTACTTTCGAGTCGCAGGCCTCTACCGAGTCCCATGTGGAGTCGGGCATGCCGTGAGATTCTCAAAGTATTGTACCCGCGGATGTCTCTCCCTTGGATGGGTCCGGAGCCGCTGAGCAGGCACTGACTTCTGAGGGTGTCTTCAGGCCTCATCATTTCTATATAAAACCGACGTCAGTTTCAAAAACAGACAAAAGCAACTTCTAAGGCTAAAAAACTGACGCATGAGCCACATGCTCAGGCCTCTATGTCCAAAAAGCAGATGATCAAAATGGATGAAGACCTAATTACCTTGATCAGGGGTTCCCAACCCCCCCCCCCGATAAGAGGCCTAGGCAAGACACTTAGGTTCATAGGTTCATACTGGGCTATCTGCCCGAGGGCATTTACAAGCCTAGCCCATCGTTTTGTGGCTTACGCCACCCCTTTAGTATGGGGAACTATACCCATTATTTTGCTGTGCCTCTGTCGAGCAGTGACACTGAGGTAATCCCTGGGGTATATCTGCGATCTCCCATCCATTGGTCAAGATTTCTCTTGAACAAGGCCAGCGAGGTGCTCTGCCTCACATGTACCGGGATTTTGTTCCACAGCATAGGGAGTCTTTGGGTGATGAATCTATCCCTCCAGCACGTCCTATTAATAGCCGTGTCGAGGTTTAAGTCTCCTGCCCTTGTGGCTCTGATGGATCTAGACTTTTTGAGGTGAAGCATATTCATCAAATCTGGGTTTGACATGGCCTTGTATGTTAGGCAAAGGTCACCTCTGAGCAAGCGGTGGCGACTGAATAGAGCTGGAGTTCTTTCAGTCGGGCAGCATAGGATAGATTTTGAGACCCTTTATCCTTTTGGTGAGGAACTTTTGTGGCCTCTCCAGCTGCTGCAAGTGTCGGGTCAGATACATTCCGAATGGGGCATTGTACTCAATCATTGGTCTGATGAGTGATGAGTAAAGGGAGACTATGACCTCCCTTGATCTAGATGAGAATCCCTTCATGATAAGGTGGGCAATGTAGAAGGTCTTCCTAACTACTTTAGCTACATGGGTGTCGAATGACAGACTACTATCAACCTGGGTCCCCAGGTCCCTGATAACTTCTTCTGTGCTCAGTGGATTGCCACCTATTTGGTAGCTAGGGGTAACCTTGTTTTTCCCAAAGGGTATGACTATGCATTTTTTGGCATTTAACTTTAGGCCGTGGCTCTGGCACCAGTTATCCGTTTCTGTGAGACCCTTCTGAAGGTTATCTGTGTCAGATGTGTTTTCTACTATGGCTAAGTTTGCAGTCATCTGCAAACTTTGTCAGCCATAACCCTCCTGTGTTTGCTTGTACTTCGGAAAAGTAGATGCCAAACAAGAGTGGGCCCAGGACTGAGCCCTGTGGGACACCACTTGTGACAGGCTTTGAGTCTGACATGGCGCCAGCAACTCTGACCCTGTGGGTTCTGTCACTCAGCCAGTTTGCAACCCATCTTGTGATGTATGGGTTAACATTTAAGCTGATGAGTTTTTCAATGATACCCGAGTGGGGTATTGTATCGAAGGCCTTAGCCAGATCGAGGTAGGCTGTATGGACTGCCTTTCCCTCATCAATGGCTTTGGTGACTGTTTCGAAAAAGTCAACCAAGTTTAAAAGGCATGATCTGCCTTTGACAAAGCCAAACTGGGTTGGATCCAAAGTCTGCAAATTCCCTATGTCTTTATTTATGAGGTCCATTATGATCCTCTCCATGGCTTTGCAGATAAGGCTTGTCAAGCTAATGGGCCGGTAGTTTCCAGGGTAGGTGGAGGCACCGCCTTTGTGAAGTGGGACCACAGTTGCAGTGCGCCACTCCTGGAGTGTATCCAGAGGTAAGACTTTGATTAAACAGCTGTCCTAGCTGTGGGTTTAATTCTTCATTGAGTTCGTGGAGCACACAGCCGGGGACACCATCAGGTCCCATGGATGCTGTGTTTTTGCTTTGGAGAGCAGTTCTCACTTGGGCGCTGGAGATGTTTGGGGGCTGCAATCGTTTGGTATAGATATCTCTCCTTTTGGGGGAGAAGTTTGCACTGAACCTGTCAGCCAGTATGTTGGCAATGTCTGTAGGATCAGTAATCTTCACATCATTTTGAACTAGTTCTGAGCATATCTGGGAGTTTCCTCCTAGGTTTCTAACATAGCTAAAGAAGGCCTTATGATTGTCTTTTGAGTCTTTAGCTATTTTTCTCTCGAAATTTGCTTTGGATGATTTTATGAGAGCTCTTAGTTTTTACTTATAGTGATCAAGGGTGTCTTACCTTTTAAGGATTTTGCTCTATCTTGTAGTAGCTTCCTCCTTTTGTTGTAGAGTATATTTATGGCTGGGGTCCACCAGACTGGGCTTGCCTTTGGTACAAAGCGTCTTTGTTTTGCTTGGGATTGCCTTATCCATGCAGTCCTGCAGGTGCTGGTAGAAGGCATTTGTAAGTGATTCAGCGGTTTGAGTACTGTTTTCCGCCATTTCGGGGCCTTAAAGGAGACCACACTAGTCTTTAGAAGTGTGAAGTCGGCTTTTGAGAAGTTCTTTACTGTGGTCTTTTTATTTCAGGTGGGGTGGGATGAGGACCTCCAGCGAGATTAGTTGTGATCTGATCTCACCAGTGAGGGTATACTTCGGTGTTGAACATTGTGCTCCCATGTTCGTGATGATGAGATCAAGTATGTTATCTCCTCTTGTGGGGATGGTGACTAGTTGTTCCATGGCATTTGAGTTTATGAATTCCAGGAACTTTTGGGCTAGGGTGTTTGGGCTTGAGTAGTGTTCCCAGTCTATATTAGGGTAATTGAAGTCACCTAGTATGATGGTGTTTGGTGATACATTTATCCCTCTAGTGTTTTCAGGAAGGCCATGTGAGGTTCCTGAGTTTGTGAGGGTGGCCTGTAACATGCTACAATTTGCAGAGCAGTCTTGCCTACGGTTAATTGCACCTGGATGGTCTCCGATGCATCATGCGTTGCCACCAGTCTTGAGGTGTGGGTGTCCTTGATGAATATGGATACCCCCTCCTTTCTTGGTATTGTCCGGATTTTGGGGCGGAGCATGATATGAGGTAAAACCTGATAGCGCTGGGGTGCTCTCAGGAGCCTTGAACCAGGTTTCTGTCACAGCACAGACATCGATGTTCTCCATACTGAGAAGGGCCTCGAGTGCGTGCATTTTGAGATTTAGACTTCTGGCATTGAGCAGCATTACCCTTAGTTTTTTTCCTTTTTTGTGTTCTAGGGTGGTAGGTTTGGAATTTGAGCCTTGCCTAAAAAAGGCACTATGGGGGTGGCAAGAGCCTTTGCCAATATCCGGAATCCCAGGGGTGACAGGTGCAAGCCGTCCCTTGCGAAGCAGCGTGGCTTGTCCAGCATGTCATCCCAGGCAGACAGATACTGGATCCCCTTTGAATGACACCAGTGTTTAAGCCAATTGTTAAAGCTGATCATCTTATCTCTGTATTG